>NW_007730703.1:134709-151201 GCF_000696425.1 Galeopterus variegatus
CACAGAGAAAAACTCTGCATTCTCTAAGACCCTCTAGTTGCTAGTCTGTTGTGTCTTTCCCCAGGGTTGAGGATTCACTGATTTCTTTCTCCCGCCCCACTTAAGCTACTCGGAATAGATTTCTGTTGCCTGCAACCAAAGAATTCTGATAAGTGCACTTTCATTCACACCAAACACACACAGCCTAGAAACACTCCTGAAAATACCTTCTTCCTCCCTTCTTCTTCCCTGATCATCTCTTCCAACCACTGGGCCTAAGGATGCCCCACACCCTGGCATATCAGTCTCTATCAGAGCAAACAGAAGCAACACAAGGGCCCAGAACCCATGGACGAGGAAAAGTCCTATCAGCCTCTCAGTGAACATAAGGGTTTCCACCAAAACAGGCAGGCCTTTCTTTCAAACAGCTCCCCACCCTTGGCTAACAAACAATGACACAGATTCTTAAAATGCTTCGAGTATCTTGATCTGCTCAGCCTCTACCCAGAGGAAACAGGAGCCACCTGTCCCACAAACAGGACTCAAACCAAGCCCCACCCCTGCCTCTGCTTCCTCCCAGGGGACAATTCCTGACCTTCTCAGGTCATTTTCAAGAACTTTTGCCCCTATCTAAGGAGAACAGGAGGGTTAAGCTGATAAAATATACTTTGTTTTCAGCAAACAATTGATTGTTGGCTAGAGACCCTTACAATCTTCAAAGTTAGAGGTAAAGTTATACCTATTTGTAGGTTTGAATTTAAAGAGAAACTAAAATCTCCCTACAAGCTACAAAGGGTCTGGTTAAATTAATGTCAACATGGGATCGACCTTCTGCATGTATTCACAGTGGTACACTGTTATTTGGAGACTTTGGAAACTAGTCGAGGGCCTCTATCTGTGCATGTAGTGCAGCCACATCATGTGTGCAAACACCTTACACAAATCCAACTGTACACAACACAGAAACAACAACGAGGAGGGAAAGAGAAACAATTCAGTCATTTGAATGTGGCTACCCAACAACCACTTCTGACACACTTTCCCTCACCCACCTACCACTGCGTTGGCAGGAGGATGGCTGCATACCTTCCATCCTCTCTACAGCAAGACCTGGCCTCATGACCCCATCTGGCCCATGGGTCTTAAGAAGTCTTCTAGGGAACTGCTAGGAAACCAAGAGCCAGGCAAGCAAGGAGAGCTCTCAGACCTACCCCTCCTCCTGCCTGGAAGGTGCAATTGTATGAGAATGCAACGTCCGGAGCTGCAGCAGTCACCTTACAACCACGAGGTAACAGGCATGAGGAATTTGATGATGTGGGGGTGGGGCGGGGGAAAGCTCATGGATACCTCGATGGTATCACATCACTAAGCTGCTACCCCAAACTTGGAATCACCTCCCCAAAACTTGCTGTTATGAGAGATGATGTTTCTGTGCTGAAGCCACTCTAGGCAGGTGTTCTGTGAGGTACAGCTGAATAAGTCCTAAATGAGACATCGTGCCTCTCCACAGAAGCAGGTTGCAGGTATCGGGATGTAATCGGGTCGCAGAGAGTGGTTCTAGTGTTTGCAGATAAGTGTTTTGGCACAATATGGGCCCTAAACTTAAGCCGATTATTTCATCTCATGTTCAATGGAAGCCTCAGCAACCTGCTGCAGTGCTGGAAGAAAAAGTGGCCGTAGACACTCACCAGGCAGGGAGACAGCAGCACAGTGGCTTCCTGAGGGCAACTTTCACTCTGCCCAACTTGTCCTACCTGCTGCCGTTAGCCTAAGCCCCTGGAAGGGGGGACGGCAGCATCACACTTTTTCAAATGCCCACACCTCTTGTCAAGGTCAGTAATAAGAACTGGGTAAATAAATATAATTTTTAAAATGTGAAGCTACTTAGGGAAATGTGTAGTCCTGGATATGAGTACCCCTACTGGACTTGGAGAGGAACTTACAGGCATCTCCAATGAGTTGCAGCTGCCAAACTAAAACATCATCAGGCAGCAATCCATTGTCAAGTTCACAGATGGGCTTGGAAGAGGCTCTGCGGCCAGACTGGGCTCCAAAGGCAGCCCTGGGAACAGCCCCATTTACAGAGAGCTCCCTGCAAGTGAGGGCTGAGCCCCTTCCTGCCTCAATCTCTTTTAGTCCCAGTTGCCCTGAGCCACCCTATGATAGAGGGAAACTGAGGCCCAGAGTACTTCGCTGGGAACAGCCCCATTTACAGAGAGCTCCCTGCAAGTGAGGGCTGAGCCCCTTCCTGCCTCGATCTCTTTTAGTCCCAGTTGCCCTGAGCCACCCTATGATAGAGGGAAACTGAGGCCCAGAGTACTTCAACCCCTTCAGTAACTTATCTGAGGTCACAAACCAGTGACCTGTACTCAAAGGCAGACAGACCAGTGATCCACAAAGCCGGGAAAGTGACTTGTCATCCCTGATCTCATTTCCACACACACAAAAATAAATGTGGAAATCGTGCTATTCGATGAACACCTGGTGTGGGTGGGTCCTCATTTACAATGGAGGAATGTCAGTCGTCTGTATCAAAAAATGGGAGATACACAGAAATGCCACTCCACTAAGTCCAACATAAAGTGTTCACAGAAATAAACAGAAAAGTGGTACAACTTTATTGTGAAATCTTTATGTGATTTTTTTAAAAAAAGAAGGCCAGCCCACAGCAAATATCTAAATATGACTTGTTGCCTGTGCCCTCAGCTGGCTGGGGCACACACAGANACCTGTACTCAAAGGCAGACAGACCAGTGATCCACAAAGCCGGGAAAGTGACTTGTCATCCCTGATCTCATTTCCACACACACAAAAATAAGTGTGGAAATCGTGCTATTCGATGAACACCTGGCGTGGGTGGGTCCTCATTTACAATGGAGGAATGTCAGTCGTCTGTATCAAAAAATAGGAGATACACAGAAATGGCACTCCACTAAGTCCAACATAAAGTGTTCACAGAAATAAACAGAAAAGTGGTACAACTTTATTGTGAAATCTTTATGTATGTGATTTTTTTTTAAAAAAAGAAGGCCAGCCTACAGCAAATATCTAAATATGACTTGTTGCCTGTGCCCTCAGCTGGCTGGGGCACACACAGACCTGGTCCCAAGGGTTCAGTGTTTCCTTAAAACCCTGTACAAATCAACACAGATCTCAATCAGCAAGAGGCAACTTTCTAGTATAACAGGATTCGTCACCATAAATCAGCTTCCTGTTTTGCCTGGTGCCCAGTCAACACAGCCAAGATTCCCATTTTAACCTGAGGTATCACAGCCACCCCTGACCCAAATCCTGTAGACGGGGTTTAGGCCAGCATGCTCAGTGCCAGGCCGTGTGCTCTGCCTGCTCGCTTTCCCAGAATGAGCTGGACAGAGCATCCCACTAAGGCAGGGTACAGGCAGACCCCCGATGGGTCCTGGTTCTGGTGAATGACAGCATTGCCACCAGCACCTGACATCACCAGGTGCCTGCCGCATGCAGCACCGTGGTCAGCTCTCCCCCCGTTTCCCGCCATGGGGTCTTCACAGCAGCCCACGAGACAGGCACTGACACTAACCCCAGAGGACCCAGAGTTTAATAACTTGCCCAAGGCTACAGGGTAAACAAGTGGCAGAGGTGAGATTGAGAGCCACACAGTCTGCCCCAGAGCCAAAGTCATAACTACCACCTGAGATGCTTTAGGAAAAATGTTTCAGAAACAGAACATGGGGCAGGAGGTGCTGGGTACAAGCAAATTTAGGAAAAGCCACGCAGTATGCTATATTGCCCTTACAGGGATCAGATACTGAGAAGTCTTCGGAGGACACATCCATTTAAATCAGAGCTTCCTCAAACTAAGAGGAGGCTCTATGAATATCCAGGAGAAGGGAGAGCGTCTCTGAGTCACTGGAGGTTTGCAGAAGGACAAAAGAGGCAGATAAAACTCAGGCCATTTTTTACACTTTCCCAGGTAGGGGATATCAGCAAACCTCCAAGAAGGGCTAGGTAGTAAATATGCTAGACTTTGGCCATCACACAGGCTGTTGAAACCACTCAACCCTGTCATTGTGGCCTGAAAGCAGATGTAGACAATATGGAAATGAATGAGAGTGTTCCAATAAAACTTTATTTATAGACCCTGAAATTTGAATTTCATGTAATTTTCACATCATGAAATATTATTCTTCTTTCGATGACTTATCATCCCTTTGAAAAAAGATGTAAAAACCATTCTTAGCTCATAGGCTTTTCAAAAACAGGCAGCAGGCCAGATCTGGCAAGCAGGTCTTCCTGCTTTAAGCAGCGTTTAGCCTCAGATGTGGAAAAACGCAGCTTCTCTGCTCACCCCTCCCCTGAATAAGTCAACTGCTGAGAGAAGGGATCGAGGTAAGAAAGAAATTTGCCCTGTTTCCTCCTGGGAAACACTGAAAGAGGAAAAAAAGGAACCAGTTTTAAGTGTGTGTTTAATAATAATCTTTTTAGCATCATCAGGTGAAATGTGCAATGAAATGTTTTGGTTCCTGGGAGATGATGCCTGCTCTCTAGAGACTTGACCTCTGCTTTAGTCTCCAGGGTGCTTCAAACCCAGGCAGAGGCCCGTGTTCCTAGGACAGGGCTCACGTTTAGATTGCAATCTGTGTTCCTTTCAGCCAGAAAATCATCCACCCGTCCATCTAGAAACGCTATTTCCCACTCACTGTCATGGGCCAATGGGTTTGAAACAAAGGCTCCCAAGTGAATTCCCAGGATTGAGGAAAGTTACTGTAAACAAGAGGTTCTAACCAGGGGTGGTTTTGCTCCCCAAGGGACATTTGGTAATGTTTGGAGACATTTCCTTTACAGCTTGGGGGAGGGGTGCTACTGGCATCTAGTGTAGAGACCAGGGATGCTGCTAAACATCTAACAGTGCACAGCCCACAACAGAACTATTTCATGCAAAATGTCAAAAAATGTGCCCAGGCTGGGAAATCCTGCCCTAAACCTACCTAAAAAGAGCACTTCCAAGTTCCTAGGGTGTTTGAGGCACCAGAGGCCCAGAGACTTCTGGATCCCTTTCCTCCCTCCATCCCCCTTTGCTCCCCCAGTACATGAAGACAATTAGCAGCACAGGGTTTGCAGGGTTTGAGTACGTATAAGGCAAGGAGCTTCATTTATTGTTTCCTCCTGAAGGAAATGACCAACCAGTGCCTCCGTCCTATAAACATTTACTAGCCCTAGAAGGTTCTGTGAGGCCCCATTGCCATTTTAAGGGCTTCTCTCTCAACTGATGTTAGGTCAAGTCAATCAGAAAATGGAAGTTGAGAAAGAAGAAAGTGGGCAGGAGCATGTGACAAAGTTCAGGACCAAGAAGGAAATGGAAAGACCTAGAACAACTCCCCCACCTCCCTTGCTTGCCCACAAACAAATGACTGAATTATATTGGGCATCTAATGACGAGGCAGAGAGAGATTTAAAGGTCTCAGGGCACTGCCCCATGGGTTTTTCATTTGCTGGCTGAGTCCCCATCCTGTTAAGGGTCTGTAGTTTGACCAGTAATTGCCCCTTGGGGTGTGATACCCTGAACACACTTTAGGATGGGCTCTCCTGGCCCCAAGTCTTGGAAATACCACAAACAGCACCTCCCAACTGAGCTCATGGGTATCCATGTACCTGAAACTAAAATTAACAAGAGTTAACATCATGGTTGTTTCCTTTTCTTTTTTAAAAAAATAATAAACTTTATTTTAGAATAACTTTAGATTTATAAGAAAGTTGCAAAGCTCATACAGAGAGTTCCCATGTTCCCTTCACCCAGTTTCCCCCAATGCGAACATCTTCCATAACCCTGGGACCTTGGTCAAAATTAAGAAGTTAACATCAGTGTGCTACTATTAACTCCAGATTTCCCACTGATGTTCTTGTTCTATTCCAAGATCCAATCCAGGACACCACATCACACTTCCTTTTGGTTTCTTATTAAAAGAAAATTTGACAGAAACAGACGGAATTTGTTTAAAACTTCTCCCCAATCCCATCCCCTCCCTGCCTTCCAAGAGGCAGCTGTTACCTTGAACGTAGTGAGTCTTTCCTGTCCCTGTTTCCACGGGGTTACTACGAAATCCATGACTCCACACACAAGAAAGATCTGCTGTAGTATTATCTGGTGCCCTTGTGTATGTGTGTGTGCTCTTAATTGACAAATGATTACATCTAAACATCCTCCTACTTGCTTTCTCCTTCTTGTCATTCTGTTTTGAGTCTTTGTTGATACATGAAAAGAAGTCCATGCATTTGAACCATTCTACTGTGCTCCCTCCTAGATCTATACCAGCTTATCTCTCCAATCCCCTGTTCATGGACATTGAGACTTGGCGATTTTATGCAACAGGCATCTGGGACATATGATAAAGACAGTTTCTGTGGTCTTTCCTATACAGCATCTTGAGGCATTGCTATGAAAATAGCATCTTGAGGCATTGCTATGAAAATACCAATGTCTAGCTGCTCTAGAATTTCCCCATGGAAGGGACGTGGGGTGCATGTAGTGGCACTCACACATGGCCCTTTGCCCTGACAATTATTTTTAAGCCATAAAGACAAAGGAGAGGGGAGTTATCACAAGCAGGCTGGATAATGAAAGGGAAAGGTGTATGAGTGCTGATCTTTACCTTACTCATCAGAACACAGGACCACAAAGTCAAGGTCATGGGCTCGGCTTCTGTTGAGTGGTCTCAACAGAAAGAGTGGACAGATTTATATTCAGCCAGATCTGGATTCATACACCAATTCCATAATTCCTAGCTATGCAAGTTTGGGTCCCTTCAGTTTGCTCCTCCCTAAAATGGGAATACTACTACTTACTTTGCAGAATGCTGAGAGAAGTAAACTAGGAGCCTGATAAAGAGGGCTTTTACAAATCCATTGCTGTCACAGAAATAGCTCACTCTATACTTTATCCTATGGTTTATTTCAGTGATGATGAAGAGTCTCTGAATTCAGTTTCTAGATTCAGCCATGCAAGATCCTACCGGGACTAGAAAAGGCTTCTAAGGCCCAAAAAGAAAAAGCAGCTCTTTCACAAAGGGCAAGACTCCATGACAAGGCCACAACTTGCACCTTGCAGAGAAACACCAGCAGTTGCCTCATTACCAGGGACCAGAGTAAGGCTCCTGAATTCTCTGGGTAGTGAACCGGACTGAAGCTGAAGTTTGACTTTGCTGAAAGACAAGTACTAAAAAAGGCAAATCACTTCACAAGCGGGAATGGAAAGAAGTGGTTATTCTTATTGAACCGTGTGAATACCTCAGGGATACGGAAGCTTCTAGAAATACTAGTCTCCAAAATAGGGTGCAACCCCTCGGGGAAAGATAAGAGGAATCCACTAGGATGCAGAAAAAGGATATACTACAATTATAATTGTTAAGTGAATCTTAAGAATGATTGATAACATGGAAATTTACTAGCTGAGCTTCAACAAAAATCTCTGCATAACTGATGAATGGGATTGAGAATCAAGATTTTGTTTCAGTATCACAACCAACTATTCACTTGCGAGACAGTCTTCACCATGACAGGGCTGTAGTCATTAGTGCCATCTCCCGGATCCTGGTGCTCCACCTTTCCAAGCCTGTGGTAGAACTGCAGTCTCCTGCTCACCTTGGGGCAGGTTTGGCCACGTGACTATCGTGGACCAATGAAATGTGAGCAGCAGCAGGTGGAAGTTGTAAAAGCAAATGCACAATTTGCATTGTCTTTCCCATCAGCATGGTATTGGTGACATTCTGGGGACTTGAACCTCCCCCTGCACCCCTTGCTGCTGTCAATGTGCAAAGCCCCCACCAACCCACAGTGGAGCCCTAATTTAACATACATGAAAGAAAAACCTCTATGAGTTTAAACTACCGTGATTGCAGGGTTCTTTGTTACCACATGATAGCTTTACTTATGACTAGACAAAGGGTCAAAATCATCAAAATTTGGGACCAGACCTTTAATTCAGTGATCCCAAAGTTTTAAACTATGATTCTGAAAAACATCAAAGAACATTCCATCACACTGCAAATTTTAGTGACAGCATAGTTAAATTTATAGTTTGTTAATTAAAATTGTAACAAAATTTAAATTGTATTAATAATTAATTAGTTAAAATGTATATTCATTAATGACATTAAGAGTTTGTATCATTTTTATGTTTGGTGACTCCCACTTAAATTTCTATTTTTATCTATGTTTTATGAAGTACAGACTATCCTAACACCATGGTAGTTATGCAATTTATTTCTATTTAGGATAGGTGCTCAAAAATTTACTAGTGGGAATTCAAGATCAAACCCCTTACAGGATGCTACCTAGAATGTCTTCATCTCATTCACGCACACAAACAGCCAGTATCTGAGCACCTTCTATACCATGAGAATTCTGCAAAGCAGTGCATGAGTAGGATGGTAAGGAGCTCTGAAAAAAAGTCGAGTCCTTTATTAAAGGCCAAAACACAAGCCATTGAAACCACACACACACACACACACACACACGCCTGCCTTTGTGTGTGTAAGTTGCTGGGCAGATGAGCACTTGGGCCATAATTTGCCGACTGTCATGCTAAGTGCTCAGATTTTTTTTTTTTTTTCCCAAACTTCATGAAAGCAACAGAGAGGCTGGAATTACAAGATGGTACAGGCCTAAATCCAATGCTTAAAAACATGCAAGTCCATGAGCACTTGGGCCATAATTTGCCGACTGTCATGCTAAGTGCTCAGATTTTTTTTTTTTTTCCCCAAACTTCATGAAAGCAAGAGAGAGGCTGGAATTACAAGATGGTACAGGCCTAAATCCAATGCTTAAAAACATGCAAGTCTTCGATTTGGGAAACAGTGCAAGTTTTTATTCACAGCCAAATTTAATTAAGCCAGATGACAAAAGAAACTTGAAAGCTACTCCAGGGAGATAAAGCTGTGATAGAACACGTGACCTTAGAGATGCGGGGACACTTAATGCTCACTAAGTCAGATTTTCCAAACAGCATAGAAAGAGCTGAAGGGAATTTATGGGAAATTTAAGGGAATTTATGAGTGAGAAAGCCCATCTCGTTGTCTTGGGCCCTGGAGACATTCTCTTTCGTCCTCTGTTCTCCAGAGGCTTCTAAATGCACTGAATCCGCACAGGGCTTTGTTGCTGCAGCCTAACCCGAGCTGCAAGAGCAGTGGGCAGCCTTACACCTGCTGCAGTAGAAAGTGGAGAAGCTGTGCAGTACTGTTAATGAGCGCTTTGGACTCGTTGCTCCCTTGCAGGGAAAGACAACTTGTACTTTGACTGTCTTCCAGAAAGGGGTGGAAAGAAATATTTCAGTAATGCGATTTTTTTAAATTAAACTTTTTTTTTGGACTTCTTTTAATTTAAAGTTGCAAAGATAGTACAGAAAGTTCCCGTACACCCCCTTACTTAGTTTCAGTTTCCCAAGTAGTAAAATTTTTAAATAGCCATAGATGCTAAAATCAAGAGAAAGATTCAGCCTTTAACTCTGTTCATCCTCGAGTAAGTTTCACGTGTTCATTCAAATTTCACTGATCTTGAAAAAGCAGGGAAGTACACATGCACACACACCTTCGGGGACATTTTCTTAACATCATTAAAATAACATGGGTGGCTGAATCTCAGTACTTTGAGACGTACTTCAAAACTGAAATTTGGACTAAAATACCAAAGTGAATATTGTATGATTTGGTCACCACAATAAAAATAAGAACTACCATTTATGGTGCACCTACCATGTGCCAGACTCTGCAAATGGGTGATATGATTTCATCTTTTTGAGACCCTGTTGAGGAGGGGATTATTATCCAGCCTTCATAAAATGAGGAGACAAACTCAGAGACGTTAAGTAACTTGCCCAAGGTCACAAAGCTAATATGCAACCATAGTAGAAACAGATACATGAGTTTAAGCTGTGTCTAAAGAGAATCACTGTGGATGCTGTTCCATTCTCCCTTGCCAAGTCACACCCACTGCTGTCACCGGGAACTTCCGTTATACAGCAGTGAAGCCCCCAAAACCCCCCACTCCATATATCACCCAGAATTAGCTGCAAAGTGTCAGGAAACTTGGCCAGGCAGCCCCAAGCATCAGCGAGGGCTGGAAGCCTTCACTGTGAAGCCCTTTATAGAAAGCCGCGGTTGGCAGCCCCCGCTCCTGCATGGGAACAAATTAACATTGGCATTCCAAACACAGGAAAGGAAGGAAATTGGAAACACAGTTTATACTTGGCCAGCCCTTTGAAATACTGTACCATGCTACCGACATCAATTAATGAAAAGCAGGGTTGTGCTGAGAGGCTCTGGTTTGGAAATGCATTAACACACGTTAAACATGTTTGTACAGGAACCGGATTATAAGCACCCTGGCTCCAAAACAATAAAGCAATTACCCTAAAACTGGTGCTCTCAGAGTTGTCATTAATTCAATCCACTCCACGCGGATCAGAAAGGCTTTGCGCGGCTCCCCACAATGCCTTCCGACACAAATGTTGAAAGGACGGCATCGCACATACTACTCTGAGTTTCACATAAGGAAGTGTCAAACTTCATGCAGTCCTAATATACCCCCAAATCATAAACACTCCCCCTACGGAGAGGGGAAAAAGCACACTGGCGACCCCGGTATTCACTGGCACTGCCATTTCACTTCGGGTTCGAGCAATTTTTCTCCAGGGAAGGTTAACTACGAAATATCTGTTCCATATTAAGAAAGACCAAGTCACATTTTTGTCAAATATTATTTGTCAAATGCCATTTGCTGCAAAACCCAGAATTCAATCCCAGCTGAACACGGAGCTAATACCAAACGACTCACATAATAGCCGTGGTTGTATATGGGAGCATTTGCAGTGAATGAACCCCCCTGCCTTTATAAACTGTTTCAGGATCTGGAAAGAAAAGCATCTGAAGCTCTGGAATAAATAAAGTACTGTGCCTTGAGCTGCCCAGTACAAAGGACCCCGCATGCTGGGAGAACAGCCTCAAAAACAACCCCAAAGCAAGTATCCACCACACTACTTTGAGGCTTAAGAGAAATGATGTTAGACAATGCAGGTCAATGTCAGTATTTCTGACCTGCAATAGAAAAAGTCAGCTAGCATCTTGAAAGACTAACATCCCTAGACACCACAACCACAGACATGCCCACCTGCACACTGACATCCAGTCCAAGCAACACTCTTAAGGTCTCCCCGCTCCCCCATCCTGGTGACGTCACCCCTCAAGTCCACGTTGATCTGGGACCCATCAACTTGGAGCAACTGGAGTGTGTAAAGCTAAATGTGTTATCATTTCCACCACAAATTAACAGTTTCTATGTAAATATTGGTATTTCCTCACCCTATGAAGGCAAGAGGAGGCAAAATGGCAACGGCGCATTTGATTTAAGCTAATTAAAAGCAGAGGGTTGTGCAATTCAATATATTGATTTTACCAGTGGGATTTAAATCTTTTATAATAAGTGTACACAGCTGCAGCACCCTCCCACCACTATGCTGTAAAGGCTAATCCTCACATTCCTTCTGACAATAACATGACAGGTCCCACATATCCCTGCCTGTGCCCTAACCTCGGTGACACTGCCAGAGTGCATTAAGGCGAAGCGTTTGCAGCGGCCTGCCAATAAACCAGCGCATCAACAGCCGCCAGCTAAGCCTAAAGAGTGAGCGGGAAAAAGTTACCGTGGCCAGCAGCTTGGTGCAAAGGGCTCACCATTCAGATGATTTAGCTGGTTAGAAGGATGGGCAGGCTGGAGAAGGGTGGAGACAGGGCAGCGTTAGGACACTCTGATTCTTGCAATGGGCCAAATATGACCTTACCAAAATGGGGGGAGGAGTATATTAAAGCGATAGGGATGATCAATCAACTTAGATGGGACTCTCCCTGGAATGAAGTCATCACTTGTCTCCGAGTTCAGCGGACATGTGATATTCGCTCACATCACAGGCATTCTGGTGGTCAGGGGATCGTATACCAGCTGTGTTTATCTCGGCAAAGGCTTAATAGCCTACTATGCCAAGGTAAGGCCCCTATCCGTAGTTCGCAAGACCTACATCTCAGAAGCAGTTTCTTCTATGAATTGGAAGAATCCTCCCTCTCTGCTGCCCTAAAATTGATTTTTATCTGGGCCACCTCCCTTACCTCTCTGATAGGGACCACAACCAAATGACGACCCTGGAATAAGAATCAAAAATAGCCACCCAAGCTGGAAACCAGGGCTCGGCCTTCACCTGCCTTGATTCCAGAAAGGAAATACATAGAAGATCAAAAAAGTTCAAATTTGGGTCACATATATTCTTGGGAAAAGTGGCGGGGTGGGGGAATCTGATTTATATAAGCAGGAAAATGAGATTTAAAAGAAGTGATTTCGAAAGGGTTACTAAAAACACAGCTGTTGGTGCACTCCTATAGCAAAGGCACTCTGCAGAAAGAAAAAAAGAAGGGGGAGCCTTGTGACATCTATATTAACCTTTGGCTGCTTACCAGTGAGGGCCGGCGCTCCGAGTGCTGGAATGTGGAACAGCCCCTTCCAAATTTTAACACAAGCCAGGTTACAGCTGCAAATGCCTGCAGTCCACGCTCCCTTCGCAAAGCACTCCCTGAAGGAAATTTTTAAACTGTAACAGAATCTTTTTCTAATACTCTACAGTGGTAGGGCCTGTTCTTAAGGGGCAAAAGGAGAGATCTTAATGCCAAACACTTGTCAACAAAAAGGATAGCCAGATGGTATAAAGCTAGAATCAAACCACACGGCCTTCTCCCCGGCTACATTAACAAAAGCCACTTTTATACGCTGACTCCAACAATGATAGGATTCCAACTTTCTCTTTTTTTAATTTAGCTTCAAAATTTAAACAAATTTCATTCTTTCATAACCTGGACCAGAGATAAACACAAGTCGCACACCCCTAATGCCAGCCGGCTTTTTTAGAAGATTCCAAACAGCTGCTGGGTTTTTCCAAAGGACGAACAGTGAGGGACTATTGCTGGATTCAGTCTGCAGAATCACCATCACCTGGGGACTATTTAATAGAGGGTAGCCTGTTTTGAATTCCAAAATTAAGTCTACACAAAGGAGTCGGGGGCTTGTTAATCCAAACCAGTTTACAAATCTTGCCATTGAACTTAAGGGGCCCCGGCTAGGAAGATATGAGCCTCACTCAGGCAGCTCAGCTAGGATTGCATGGAGCTTTATTGTACAGGCTGGTCTTTGTCATAAGGTGCAGTCTGAAGTCCTCATTCCCAGCACCTGGTTTTGTCATAAATTCCCCTCTACTTTAGATCCCGCTCAGCCTGGCAAAAAGCTTGAATTCTGAGGAGAACGACATATAGGAACAAAAAGCAATTTGGCTACATACAGAAGGAAGAATAAACACACTAAGTCTGCAAAAGCCTTCAGAATTCAGGCAGGGGTCCCCCACGCACGCCTGCCTGCAGGACAGCAGAGGTATGCAGTAGGGGGGAGGGGCAGCGGAAGAAGTCAGCCTCCCCACAAGATCTTCATCAATGGCCCCCCAAAGCCCCCCCATAATAATGAGTAATGGTTTGATATGAACAAGTGATATTTTCTCACTCCTAGATAAGATGTGAAAATAAACTCGCCTTTAGAGAACTTCGTATAGTACAGATCAACATGATTTGCAATCCAAGGAAAAACAGTGTGCTTTCTCAGCACACTCAGGGTCCAGAGAAGCCTCCTACACCTCCCCCCTAACACTCTCCAACCCTCCTGCCACCCCCAAATCCCTCCTATGGAGAAATTCCGAGCCCGGGCAGAATAGAAGGGACAGAAGGTTTATTCCTGTGCTGTGCTGAGCAGAAATTAAAAGCCAACCTTACAGGCATCTACGGGCAGGGTCTTGCCAAACTGAAGTCCAGGTCTTTACCTAACTAATTACCTCCAGTTTATGGACAGAGAGAAAAAGAAAACAAGGTCAGTGCGCTCTGTCAAAAGCCACTCTGCCATCTAATTTGGAGTGATGTTCCAGAAAGCTAGACCTGAGAAAGTCAGGACCGACCGACAAAGCCCAAAGCCAGCCTGACTGATTAAGAGGCTCAGACAAGCCAGTCTTTGTCCTTTCAAGATGAAAGAAATGGATTGAAAGGTGTGTGTACAGCCAAAGGAGGAAAACCACCCAGCTGTGGCCTTCCCAAACAAGCCCCAGCTTGCTTGCTCTGTCTTGGGGGGAGCAAACAGCCTCGCCCCAAAGTTCCCAGAGGCACCCAGTTAGCAATCTGTCCCTTCTCTGGGGTGCCGGGAGCCCCAGGGTCTGGCAACGCTGCTGGTGAATAAGCATCAGGGCACTTTTTGCACTGGTAATAATCCCAGCCTGCTCTGAAGGCAGCGCTGGGACCTGCTGAATTCAGTGGGAGTCACCGGTACCCAACAGAATGGAAGATGCTATAAATCCCCCACCAGAGAAAGGGCCCTGGTTAACCCTAGGCTTCAGGAGAGCTACAGAGCTCCATGTTCATTAACTTACTTATGTGTATGTATTTGGAGTTCTTTAGTTTTTGGTATAGGTAATAAATACACACTGAAAACAAAAAGCACAAAAGTGCAGACATAGAAAATTCAGACCCTAGCTCACACTCCCTAAGCCAGCCCCACCTGTGACCCCCCCCCCCCCCCTGCCACACACACAATCAGCACTGACTGTTGTGGGGCACACCCCCCCCCCCCCAGTAAAATCTCTTCTCAGTCCCTGGTGTCTTCTTTCAGGGGGACACGGATGATGTACAAGCACACATGTAGCCATGCTCATCTGCACCTTGCTTGTTTCCACCTCGTACATCTTGGAGACTGTTCTAAATCAGGACATATGGAGCTGCCTCATTCTTAACTGGCTGCTCAGTATAATTTAAACTTGCTTGAAGTTATTTTGGCATCTAAACCTCCCACCCCTTGCTCTCTGAAGCTCGTTTCACTATTGGATCTTGGCTATTATTAAGGACAGACAATGGCTTCCCGGGAAATCCAGGGACCTTATCTGGAGCGGGAACCATCAAGGCGGACACGCGCTTCCCCGCGCCCCCCCATCCACGCCCCAGGTGCCCAGCGTGAGGCTTCAGTATCATTATTTCCATGTTGACACAGCGCCCGTGGGCGTGAGTTTGCTGTCTTGACTTGGTTCGGGTTTTCGCAGCAAGTTACACAAGTAAATGAAAGCGGCTCAGGAAACAGCGCTATCGGGGAGTGCTATCTCGAAAACCAAATATTTGATCATCAGCCCTGCAGCGCGCTGCCGGGGGTCAGTTTGAGCAAGTCTAGTGAATGTGCGCGCACGGATGGAGGGGAAGCTAGCCGGCCCCCGCCGCTGTCCCAGCCTCTCGTCCCCGGGATAGTCACGGCTCCAGTCCGGAACCGGGTCTCCCAACCGCCCCCGGCGACGTCTGCTCGGAGATCCCCAACCACCCAATCGCCAAAACTGGTGGTTTGCGCACCACACGTGATAAACGCTGAAAATGGATTCTGCCCGACCGGGACCTATCATTAAATATTTAAAATAGAAAGCTCGCAATGGCAACGTTTCTTCCCCAGCTCCAGCCAAAACAGCCGAGAGAAATGGGGACGCCCGGCAGCAGGGCGGGGGGGCCCCAGCAGCTCCAGTTGCGCAGCAAGCTAAGGGGTGCGCACTGCGAGGTGACAGGTAGGATTTGCTAGGGCGGGTAAGGGAATGCGACGCCCGCGATGCCAGGGAGAGGCAAGGCCGAGAGGGGGCCAAGGAAAGGCGGGAAGACAACTTCACCGAGAAGGGGGCCCTTTAAATCCAGGTAGCGCGGGCCGCGCTGGCCCGGGACAGCTCACATGACCGAGCGCCGCGCTTTGAACTGAGCCGCGGCCAGCCGGCGCCTTTAGCCTCAGAGATGCAGCTGGCGGCCTAACACGGAGGGGGCGTCAGACGGGTCCCTCCCTCCCAATAACCCCCACAGGCCAGCTGAGCCCTACCTGGAGGCGCACACAGCTTGGGGTCCACTGGGCCGGAGATGGGAATCCCTCGGGCAGGCACCGCGGTTTCACAAACGGCCAGGAGTGAAAAGATGGGCGGGCTGGATGTAAGAAGAGGCCCCCTCCCTGTCCCAAAGCGCCCCTGAAAGAGACGCGCACCCCCTCCCTCCTGCCCCCACTCACCGAGGTTGACGAAGCTCATGACCATGTCGGCGTCGGTGAGAAAGTGGCTATCTTGCAGGCTGGCCAGAGGGGGGCCCTGGGTACTGAAGACGGCCTTGTAGGGATAGGAGAAGCCCTGGCCGTCGGGCCCGCCGCCCTCCTCCACCGCCATGGCATTGTACAGGTCCAGCATGAACATGGGCGCCGAGTTGTGCTTGCCCTGGAGGTGGGGGCGCGGGCGATGGGGCAAGCCCAAGATGGAGAGGATCTCGCGCTGCATCTCCCGCCGCTCCTGGCTGCGGAGGCGCCGGTGGATGAAGCTCGAGTGCACCTCGTTGTCCAGGCTGAAGTCGGCCAGGGCGGAGCGCAGCAGGAATAGGGGCGCCCAGAGCGCCACGAAACTGTGCGGCGCCGC
>NW_007730703.1:152201-158290 GCF_000696425.1 Galeopterus variegatus
GAGGCGGCGGGCGAGCGAGCGCGCGCTCCTTCCTCCCGCTCCTCTCGCGCTCTCGCCTTCGGGCGGCGGCGACCCACTGTCTTCCGACCTCCGGCGCGGAGAGCAGGGGCCCCGGGTCGCTCTCCCAGCTCTGCGCGCCCTCGATCGCCCGAGAGGCCGCCTCGGGAGCCCCGGAGTGGTACGCGCTGGGGCCTGGGAGGAGGAGGAGAAGGAGGAGGACGGGCTTCCAGGGGCCCCTCCCGCGCCGGCGGCCTCCCACCTGCCCTCAGCCCCGCCCTCCCCCCAGCGGTGCCCAATGGGTTCATTCATTCCTTCTAGTGCGCTCCACAAATATTTACCGAGTGCCCACGGGGTACCCAGCGCCGGGCTGGACGCCGCGGGGATGCAGAGAGAGGAATCCGAGCCGGCCCTGCCCTCTCGGGACTCGTAGTCGGGACGAGGAAGGAGGCCTGAGCGGGACCAGTGGGATTCGGGCTGCGGTGGAAAAGCTGGGGGAGCGCGGGAATAGAAGGCTTCCCGGAGGCGGTGACCCTCAAGCCAGACTCGTTCCTCCATCCCCACCCCCCCCTCCCCCGATCTTACTCCAGCCACTCTGACCCCTCCACGACTTCCCGAACCTGTCGCCAGCTTGTCTTTGCGCTTGCCATTTCCCCTGCCTGGAACTCTACCTATCCCCTGGCCCCCTACTCAGGTGCGACTTCCTCCCAGAGACCTTTCCAGACCAGCAAAGCTAAGGTCGCTTCCTCCTCGCCCCCACGCACACTTGTCTTATTTTCTTTAGTTTCCTTCACTGCCTGGAATTACTGTTTGAGTTATTCGGTGCCTTTATTGTTGTCTCCCCCATTAGAAACCGAGCGCCTTAGGGGCCCCGACCTCGATCTTCTCCCAAGTCCTTGTACAGCTACCTTGAACCCAGCGCCTAGTAGCCGCTGTGGCTCCACAATCATTATTGGTTGAATGAATATGTGAAATTTGTGTGAGCCCTGAGTTCTTCCCCCATCTCCTTCTCTTTTGGGCCTGGTATATTTCCAGCCACCCCTCAGCCTGAGACCAGATTCCCCAGCTCGCCTCTGTCTGCCCTTCCCCATCAGTCCACGACCTGGAAGTGCCTAAGGAGTGATTCTGAGACACCCATCTGTCAGCCGGAGGCCCCAAACAATTCAGAACCTACCAGTCTCTTCTGCTGGTGTGAGGCCTTATGGGAATTACTGCTCCTAGTAGCCTCGGTTTCCTCATCTGCAAAAATGGGAGCAAAATATGAACACCTCGCCCAGAGTGTCAGTGAGACCTATGGGGTAAAAGTTCAACCTGGACTCCCTCCCCTCCTGGGGCTGGCCTAGGTGGAGGATTCCCAGAAGGAGTTTGAGATGAACAGTGAAGGGGGTTTCGTTTGGGGGGCTCTGGCTAAACCTTACTTAGGGATGGTCCTCCCTGGAGCAGGAGGGCTGGTGAAAGGATCTTGGTCTTCTACAGCCATGTGGCCCTCTGGGTCTCTCTTTGGGGGCTTTTGGACAAGATGGCAGCCTGAGGGGCCACCAAGGTAGAGAAAGGAGAGGCCAGAGGCCAGGCAAGGAGCAGAAATGCAAGCCTGCTGGTCTTAGTCATTCATACCTAGGCCCCAGGCTGTGAGATGGAACAGGTTTTGAGCCTCAGCACCCAGGGCTGGGCCTGTGCCTACTGGCCACACAAGGCACTCTAAAAGCCCCTCCACATGCCCTTCATCTATGATCTCCTTCTTCCATAAATGTCGACTGAGTGCCGGGTGTCAGGCAGTGGGCTTCATGGGCCTACAGTCTGTGCAGAGCCCAAAGCCCTGAGCTCAGAAGCCCTTCACTTGGTGCCATGCTCTGCCGTCTCTATTGCAGCTCTTAATCATCTATGAACACAAGACCCCCATTTTCGTATTGCACAAGGCTTTGAAAATTATGTGGCCAGTCCTGGTGCCAAGCACAGTGCTGGGCAGAAAGACACAGAATGAGCAGGCCCCCATCAAGAAGCTGGTTTGGGGGCCAGGGGAGACAAAGTAGGAAGCTTAAGTAAGGTTTGGGGATAGGAGAGGAGGCAGTTCTTGTCCATGGCTTCTCTCCAGGGAAGGATGCTGGGGCCAGGCAGAGGAGGGCACACAGGAGGGTGGAGGAGGGAAGACCTGGGATGGGCATTGTGGAGTGTGGGAATCTAACCCAGGCACCACTGGGGAAGTCACAGGAGTGACACCTGCATCCAGGGTCTGTCAGAGTGTGCAGCTAAATAACCCATCTCATTTCAGTCTGTGATGGGGGGGAGGGGGTGATGGGAGTGGGCAGGGGGCTTCCTGGTTTTCTCAGAGAAAAGCATGCCAGGCAGTGGAACCAGCAGGTGCATGGGCCAGGCTCTGGCCCCCCCCCCCCCCCCCCCCCCAAGCCTTTGCAACTGCTATGCCACCTCCAAGGCCAGCTGAGATGGAGGAGGTCACTTTCTTCCAAAGTCTGGAATGAAAAAGAGAGCCTGGTGCTGCTGCTCTGCAGGAGCCTTCTCTGCTTCCCACCCACCTCTCAGATCTTTGGGGGATCTTCACAAGCCAGTGAGGCTGGGGTGGGGGCAGCAGTTGATGATACCATTCGCTCATGAAAACAACTACTTAGTGTCTACTCTTGTCCCCCTCAGCCACAAGGGTTCCAGTTTACTCCTCTTTGTGCATCTCGCCTGAGCCCACCTTGAGCCTGGCACACAGCAGGTGCTCAATAAGTACCTGTTGAATGAATACTAATAAGCACAGCCAATACCTAAAGAGCCCCTTGACTGAGGGCTGACTATGCAGGCGCCAGACTGAAGCGTCTCCCAGACCTCTCACTCTGGCAGCCCTTCCTCTGAGAGGCCATCTTTTCTCATGCAAGATGAAAAGACAACATGCTCTTCATATCCAATACCTGGGAAGACATAAGCTTCCCTCTGGACTTTCACAACCCCCTATTTAGCCTTATCTTTCCAGTGATCCATGCTGGGGGAGGGGTGGCCTCTTTCTTTTCCCTACTTCCTCCCACAAAAGAGTCCCCAAGACTGCACCAGGCCCTCAACTAATGCTTGCTGATGAAGAGATGCAAACATGCTCATGAGCAACACCTGGCTGTGAGCAGTCAGGTGCTGCTTTGGAAGCTGAGGCCACTAGCAGGAAAGGCTTCCAGATTGTTCAGGGAAAGCGTCAGGAGGGAGGCTGCAGCCTGGGCTCTGAGAGCTGCATACCACAGGCAAGGGACTTAACCTCTCTGTACCTCTGTTCTCCATCTGTACAATGTGGGGGCTTGGGGGGTGGCTAATAGCACCTGTCTCCTAGGGTTGCTGTGAGGATTCAGAAATTAATTCAATTCACATAAAGGGCTTTGTACAGTGCCTGGAGCACAGAGAAAGCCCTTGATAGATGTTAGTTACCATCTGCATGGAAAGGAAAATATGTTCACAGGAAAGCCTCCTGAGTTTAAAAATAACAACGAAACTTTTCATGATGGTCTGCTTTTTGGCCAAGCAGACAAAAGCAAATTTATTCTGACTCCGAGAACGATAGAAAAATAGTACAAGAGCGAAAGAGAGAGCCAAACAGGAGAGTGATAGATATTAGAGATGAAAGGGCAGTTCTTGCATTCCATCCTCTCATTGTCCCCTGGCCCCCACCCCAGGCCAGCCAGGACGTGGGGACTTCCATGGGGCCTATCTCGTTTCCCCTGCAGCCAGTCCCCACCCACACAGCCCCAGCTGTGGTTTCCCAAGCCAGGGCACCCAGCGCTGGGCTCCAGGACCGTAATCTGATCTGCCCCAGTCTGCTCCACACCTGGGGCCGCCTTCGCCTGGATGAAAGACGGCCTGGGATTGAGAGGGGTGTTATTGTGTTAGGCAGCTTGGCCCAGGGTTCGCACCCGTCGCTCACTGGCCTCCCAGTGCTGGCCAAGGCCTTTTCATTTCCTACATCATCAGTCACATCTTGCTGAGGCGATTTTGACCAAGTCAGCATATGTCTCTCTGAGGCAATAAAAAGGAGAAAAGAATTCTGCTGACACACACATTGTTCAGCGAGGTGGGGACCTCATCTTCATCTGCAGTATGCTTATACCATCTGCCCTGGAGGAAGCTCTGCCGGCCTGGGAGCTTCGTAGGGGGACCTGGCACAGCTGGGGGGCTCTCCTGTTCACCCCACCTGGCCAAGACCAGATGACCTGGACCTCAGACCCCAGCAGGGAGTAGAGGGCCGAGAGCCTACTCAAGCACAGGCTTGAAAATCCTTGTGTGCAAAGAGATGTACCCTGCAGAGGAAGTTATGTCAGCACACCTGAAATGACATTTTCCCTCCTATGCAAACTTTTCATCGCACCGGACGTACAGACTCCATGTGCTTTCTCTCTCTATGGGATTTTCTTTGCACAGTTTTTAAAACCGTAGAGTAAGAAACTAAACATCTTTCATTACTTTGAAGTGCATGTGCAGTGGCCGTAGTTCCAAACAGAAAACACACACACTCCAGAGAAAGCTGGTAACGTGGCAGGATTTCCAGTGTCCCGCAAACACCCAGGGGGAAGCTGTGGTTTTGTTTATTATTATCATGGCCATTATTTATTCCTTGATTGGAGGAAGTCTGGTTTGGTTTTGAGCATTAGCTATCCTTGGTTCAGCTTTAGGGGAGCCCTTCCCTCCTTCTAAGACGAGACAAAGAACAGCTCGCCTGTCCGAAGCTCTCGCTCCGGCCAGGCAGGACACACGTAGCTGATTCTCAGATCACAGAGGAGATGGAGAATCTGAGAGCAACTTGCCCAAAGTCACACAGCTAATTCTTGATGGAGCCAGGATGCAAAGCCACATCTTTCTACACTGCCCAGATGCTCAAACAGACGCACGCGCAGTGATCTGGGAGCAGCCCTTCCCCCATGGAGAATCTGAGAGCAACTTGCCCAAAGTCACACAGCTAATTCTTGATGGAGCCAGGATGCAAAGCCACATCTGTCTACACTGCCCAGATGCTCAAACAGACGCACGCGCAGTGATCTGGGAGCAGCCCTTCCCCCTTGCTTTACCCTAAAGCAACGTTTCTCCAACGTGACTGTGCGCAGGAGTCCCCTAGGGTCTGCTGGAATGCAGATTCCCATGCCGCCAGTCCGAGTGGGCCTGAGATTCTGCATTTTCACCTGTCTTCAGGGGGTGCTGACGCTGCTGGTCTTCAAACTATTTGTTCAGACTATATGCTGAGGGGCAAAGCTCTAAATTTCTGAAGTTACAACTAACAAATTGTTGGAGGCTTCAAATTGAAACTTCAATATCGCCCAGCTACAATTCCAAGTGTATTTGTATTAAGTCATTACTCCTCCCACCTACCTTATAAGATATTTATTTTATTTAATTTTTTTTTTCTGACTGGTAAGGAGATCACAACCCTCGGCATGGTATGGTCTGTACCACACCCAGCCAGTGAGCGCACCGGCCATCCCTATATAGGATTTGAACCCGCCACCTCGGTACTACCAGTGCCTCACTCTCCAAAGTGAGCCACAGGTCCGGCCCTAAGATATTTATTTATTTATTTATTTATTTATTTATTTATTTATTTATTTATTTATTTATTATTATCATCATTTATTTATTTATTATTATCATCCTCATTTTACAGATGAGGAAATTGAGGCTCAAATACTTGACAGGGGCTGGCCAGTTAGCTCAGTTGGTTGGAGCACAGCCTGGTGACACCAAGGTCACAAGTGAGATGAAGGGTTTGCATGGGAGGCAAATGTCATTGCAGGTGTGCTGACATAACTTCCTCTGCAGGGTAGCTCTCTTTGCATGCAAGGATTTTCAAGCCTGTGCTTAAGGAGGCTCTTGGCCCTCTACTCTCTGTGGGGTCTGAGGTCCAGGTCATCTGGCCTTGGCCAGGTAGGGTGGACAGAGGGATACCGCCTTGGCTGTGCCAGATCCAGTCCCCAGGCTGGCAGAGCTTCCTCCAGGCCATGTGGTATAAGCGTTCTTCAGATGAAGATGAGGTCCCTTTGTCATCACGAAGATGAAGGTTCAGATCCCCATACCACCCAGCCACAAAAAAAAAAAACACAAAACACAAATACTTGAGGGAAACTGCC
>NW_007730703.1:158981-159950 GCF_000696425.1 Galeopterus variegatus
AGGCTCTGGTTCCAGGTCCTGAGTCTTTAAAGAGTAGGGCACACCAAAACAGAGGGTTAATCTTAGTCCAGGGTGTGCCTGCCAGTGCCAGCGAAGGCCTTGCACACAGTGGGTGCCCTATCAGTGTCTAATGAATGCCCAGAATAGCTCTGAGTGCCTCTTCAATTCCTGCTTTATGGCATAAGTCATGCGCTTAAATGCCTATAGGCACCAGCCAGGTCACATAAGGACAGAGATGCAGGGTCCATGATGCAAGACCCAGGGAATATTTACTTTCCTCCTAATTCCACTAAAGAAAACTATGAGCACAGATATGATGACAGGTGGCAAGGGACACCGGCCTGGATACAATAAAGAGGGGCGGGGACTGGGGTGAACTGGAAACCACATGTCCATAGGTGAGGCCATCAGGAATTTGATTCCAGTGTTACCAAATAGTTCTGATTTTCAAGAGAAGCTGGAAACCTAGGTTTGCATGTGACAACTCTCAATGTTTATTTATTGGCAACTAATCCAATGTGGTTTTAACTATTAGGCCAAAGAAGTCAGATTCGGTGAATCCAGCTTGCCCCTGACCTTACAAAGGGCTCTGCTGGGTGTGGAGGATGTATCCAGCCTCCCCTTAACACACCCACCCAAGCCAAAGGACCACCAAGGTCAGTGCATTTCAAGGCAGCTTCGTTCAATTCACTATTCAAGGACCACTGAGTGATGGATAAAAAGGCTGAAACTGCTGCCCCCGAGGCAAAACCAGACCCTGGCCCTCTCCAGAGTCCCCTTCATGCACCGCCTTGACACTCTGCCATTGGTGACATCTTCTGACAAACCCCCCTACTCTCAGAAACACCATAAACCAGGGTTCTTTCTTTAAGAGCAGGAGTGTTCATAGCTCCTGCTGTTCAGCATCTCCCTTCTCCCAGTTGCATTGGAACACTCTTCTGTTTGGGGATTACCCATTTTTTTTTTTTT
>NW_007730703.1:160187-169819 GCF_000696425.1 Galeopterus variegatus
GGCCCTGGGGATTACCCATTTTGTGGAAGAGAACCTGCTCCCCAAATAGGAGCTGAGCATTGGGGAGATGCACCATCCCAGCATGCTTTGCAGCCAGAGCACGGACATGTGACCAAGTCTCAGCCAATCAGAGGCATCCACCCCAGAAGCTATCATGTGTGCCCAGCCCATTCTGCAGAGTAATATCACACTGCCAATGGCAGAGCCCCCACTCCTGGTTCTCTGGCCTTCCCGGGGGTTCTGTGATTCCCCCCAAGATCTTTTGGTAAACTCTTTTTCTGCACCAGTCAAGCCAAGATAGTTTCTGTTGCCTGCAGCTAGGAGCCCTGCAGGATACAGCATCTAAGAGCTGAAAAGGGCCATGGAAATCGTGCCAGTTAAAAGTTTACAGAACTTCTCTTTTTTCAGAGCTGAAAGTTTTGGTCAAGGAAGTTTTTTATGGGTGTCCAACACAGAAAACAGAAACAGAGCTTCTCTGATTAAATAGAGTGGATAACTGTCTAGGGTTGCCACATTTAGTAAATAAAAATAGAGAATGCTCAGCTCAATGTGAATTTCAGATACACAAGGGATGAATTTTTAGTATGAGTGTGTCGCAAATAATGTATGGGACATACTCATACTAAAAATTCATTCCTTGCGTATCTGAAATTCAAATTGAACTGATGTCCTGCATTTCATCTGGCAACCGTAGCAGGGGCCCAGAGCTCCCTGCTTGAATTCCTTTCACTCCCATTTTCTCTGCTCCCAGGTTTCAAAAGAAAACACTTTAAAAACTGTCCATCTAGTTGGAGACTTCTGCTTTTTCTCCTTCTCTTGGTAAGAGCGCCTCTGTTTTCTTCAGTGGAAGTGCCCTTCCTCACTCTCACTCCCTGTATTTCAGGTTGGACAACCTCCCTCTCCCAAACTCAGGGGTGGGCACATGACCAGGCCTGGCCAACCAGAGCAGCGTATGTGATTGGCTCAGCAAAGGTCATGTGATTCCACCCAGGCCAATAAAGACTCAACTTTAGAACTTTTGCTAGAACTCCTGGGAAGAGGGTCTCTTCTCACCCTGGGGTTGCTAGGTCAGGGGCTGCTGGTAGCCATCCTTCCTCCCTCCAGGGAGAGCCTGCCTGAGAGAGGCTGTTGGGGGCAGCACAGCACGAGAAGGCAGGAGACTGACAGCATCAGTGAGCCCCTGGAGCCTGCCATGCCTGAAGTCAGCCCCACCCAGGACTTTTCAGTTTAAGCCATTGTGTACTGAATTCTTGGTCAGTTACAGCAACAGTCCTGCAGATATATGGTTCAATTCCTTCATCTTGAAAATAAGAGAAATTGAGACCTAGAGAAAATCTGTTGGGCCCAAAATCTTATAGTGAGTCAGGGGAGAGCTAGGATTAGAATTTAGGCTCCCAGCTCCTAGGGTCCTGGGAACTCTTCACCAGCCCACATAATGCTTCTCTCTGTCTTTTTCTTTTCTTCCTTTGCTTGCTTCCCTCACTGTGTTTCTGCTCATATTTTAAAAAATTTATTATTTCTTTTACTTTGAGTTTTATTTTTATTGCGTCCCCCTTGGTAAACCTGCAATCTAAATAGGTTAGTCCTGACGCATTTGAAAAAGATAATTTGGGAAGATTAACAGATTTGAGCTCATCTTACATATGATGCAAAGACTAATAAAAGTTAGCATAATGACAGAGCTATCTGGTGCTGAGGCTTTACAGATGATCTCTAATCTTCTAATCACTCTGAAATTAGATGCCATGTCTCCCATTTCACAGATGGAGATATGGAGGGACCAAGGTCAAAGAACTTGGCCAAGGCACATGGCTAATGAATGACGAAGGCAACATTCAATCCCAGGACGACCTTATCTGATTCCCCTATTTCTTCTAGACAGTGCCTCTCGTAAAGCCAACACAAGGTTTTTATTTCCATAGCTCACATAATGGCTGACCACTGAGTAGAGAGGGTTGTCAGATTTAGCAAATAAAAATACAGGACACCCAGTTAAAGTAGAATTTCAGAAAAACAATTAGTTGTTTTAGTATAAGTATGTCCCAACTTGAGTGGGGATATCCTTATACTAAAAATTAGTCATTGTTTATCTGAAATTCAAATTTAACTGGGCATCCTGTATTTTGTCTGGCAATTCTACACTAAGGGGCTCTTCTGGATAGAGCAAGAAGCTGAGTCCTATGTTCTGCCTTGTAACAAGTGCCTTTGCACCCACTGATCCATCTGCCTGGAAGGCTCATCTGCCAATATCCAAGTCCCCTAGTGCACCTCCTCCAGGTCTCTACTCAAATGTCATTTCACCATTGAAGGCTTCCCTTCCAACCCTCCCACAAACAATCCATGTTTTCTCTTTCTCCATAACACCACCATTTCATATCGTTCCATGTTTATTTGTTTATCGTCTCTCTTCCCCCATCAGCATGAGGGCATGAATTTTGGTCTGATTTGTTCACTACCTTGAAGAGAGCCCAGAATAGTGTTTGTATGTAGTAGATACTCAACAATATTTGCTGAATGAATTAATGAACTCTCTGAGAGCACATCATGGTTTCTACCTGGAATACCAACCTGACTTGGAATCAGGAGCCTGGATTGTCACTTGCACTCTGTCACCCACTGAGTAACAACAGGCTTGTCCCTGATCTCCCCACTTCTTGGGCAGGGCTTATCATGCAGCCCAGAGACACTGGGAGATCAGATGACAAAATGGCCTTGACATCTGGATGCAGAATTGAACAAGCGCAAGTTCAAGCATTCAAGTGTGGTTTCCTTTTCTTCTCCAAGGGCTCATGCCCCAGAGGACTGAGTCCCAGGGACACAACAATCCCTCAAAACCAGTTTTTCCCATTTTCACCCAGTGTTCACAGTGTGCACAAGCTTCCCCCCTGCCTCCAGCATCACTACAGATAGCAGTGTGAGGCTCTTCTGTGTCAGAGGAAAGGAAAGCACACTTACAGACACAATTGTGAGCAATGACTGAGAGTCTAGGTTCCAGTCAAGTTATCTGCAACCTCTCACTTAACGCTCACAACCCTTTTGAAGTACGTATTATTTTATGCCCATTTTACAGATGAGGAAACTGAGGTTCAGAGAGATTAAGCAGTTTGCCCAGGGTTACACTACCATAGAGCAAAGGAGGCCACATTTGAACTCAGCCATCCTGACAGCAGTCCCTGAGCTCATTTCCTCACCTGTAAAACAGGTGTAATAATAGCAGTACCTTCCTGGGATGTTGTCAGGATGAAGTAAGATGGCATGCATGAACACTTGCCTGGGCCCAGGCAGGCTGTGAACTAAGGTGGCCACCCCAGCCAACTCCAACCCAGCCAGAAATGATCAGGCTAGAGGATGTCATATGAGGGCCACCATTCCAAGCTGGCTGGAGTGACAAACGACTTGAAGCAAGACAACTAGCCATATTTATCAGATTCACTGTCTTGGGTATTTAAGGCCCAGGGCCACCGTGTTCAGTGGTGCAGGTTGTATACTGCACACTCTTGGATCACCATTCCCATTCTCATCTTTGAGAGTGGGGACCTCCAGAGTTGTGCAGTACACAACCTGAGCAACTGTACCCAGCAGGCCTGGGATTTGATGCATTCACATACATTACTTGCACCAAATAACAGTCTCTTTTCATGTCCTGAAGCAGCAGCAGTGGAAATACATTGAAGATCTGTTATAAATATTGTATACATATGTTATATATATAATATATGAGGAGGATTACTTATATAATATATATATATATATATATATAAAACATATGAGGATACTTCAAAAAGTTCTTAGAAAAATAGAATTAAAAGGTAATATGAATCATTCCATGAACTTTTTGAAGTACCCTTATATATAAATATATATATTTATATATGATCCTTTATATATTTTAATATATAGTTATTTATAATATATAATAGTTGTCTATAATTATATATATTAGATAATTATACATATTATATGTATAATATTATAATTATATATTGTATATATAATATAGAATTTGGGGAGACAGAAGAGAAACAAGAGTGACAAGTGCAGTGGAGAAAAAGAGAGCCAAGTGAGTGACTGAGAACAGAGGGTAGGGGAGTCCTCTCTGAGAAGGTAACATCTAAGAAGTAGCCAGGCACATGACAAGCAGGGACAAGTGTTGCCAGTAGAGGCAACAGCAGGTGCAAAGGTCCTGAGGTGACCACAAGAGCGTCTGGGCTACTTGACTCCAGAAACACCTTCTAACTTCTGCTTTTCCTGGAGCCTGATGGTTTCCTGTGCCCAGGTCCCCAGACACATGTATTCATTTGACGCCACCATGTTTCTTGAGGTGGCTTGAGCAGGTGCCTAGTTCTTACAGCCTGGGCCCCCATCCTGGAACAGAGTCCAGACGTGGACATTGCTGGGCTGTTGTCTGTTCTTCTGCTCCACAGCTCAGCATCCTCCTCAGCCAGAGCCCTTCCCCAGCCACCTCTGCTCCCAGCATGCTCTTGGTGAGCTATCTGCAGCTGCCAAGCCAGAAAATGTGATGTTCCCAGACATCAAAGGGCTTGCAAAAGATTGTGGTCACCTAAGACTCGGAGCTTTCCCTGCGGCTGCTGGTGAGATACCGAGTCTGAGGCTTTTGCTTTAAGACTTCAGTGAAGGATAGAAGAAACCAGTGTTTCAAGCCCCCACCACCTGTACCCCCGCCCCCTGCCAATCCGTGGCTCCCCACGTCCCTACATATCTCTGGCACTATGACTCTGATTTTGTTTTTATGGAGTAATATTCTTTGATTCCTGAATGCCATGTGGGAATTTGCTGGGGGTGGGGTGGGAACCAGAGAAATGAAAAGATGATTTACAGGGGTTCAAAAGCCTCATTATAACTAGAAAATTTAATTTACAGACATTTGGTTCTTTCATTTCCATTTTTGGAGGAGAGAGAAAAAAATCAATCAAGTGTGGCCACACTGAGTCCTGCTCACTTGGAGGTTGGTTCAAGGCATCTGTGACTTCAGAAAGCCTTCTTGGCACTGAGCAATAAACAGGCTGAGCAGATAAAACAATCCTTGTTTAAAAAGCGGGTCTGTCTCCAAGGCAGAGTTTTTATAGATAAAACAACAGAACGTGACTCAGAGAAGTCATGTTGTGAAAACGGTCCCACGTAAACACCAAACCCCTCACTGAGGAGCTAAGCCCTATGACAGTGCAGGAAAGTTTGGGGAATCTAGATGATTCCCTACATCTGGCTTCAAGGACTCACCTCAAAGCCCCATTTTCCAGTTGAGTCTTTTGTTGTAAATATCACCCCACACCTTTACTGTTTGGTTCATCACCTGGAAGTCCCTCTCTTTCTCCCCATGAATCAAAATGTTTGCACATGTCATGTGGAAAAGGACTTCTTGTCAAGTAAGTTTAAGAAATGGTGAACTCAAGCAAGGTGAATAGGCTTCTTCATGGCAGGACTTCTCGGTCTTTAGTTAGAGCAGAGAGAGTGAGTGCAGTGGTTCCCATGCTGTTACAGTAAGTCAAGAGTCTATCGAGTACAAGTGGCATAAACCCAAATCACAATGGCTTAATGCCCCAATCAGAGTGGTGTCCCTACTGGGAAGTCCTGTGCAGGCAGTGCTGGGCCCAGGGGCTCATGGGTGACCTCTGGCTCTGTTTCTCTCTGTCTCTCTAGCTCCATCTTCTGATTTGATTTAGGTTCATTGTTTCCTACCAGACAGGCTTCCTCTGTATGGCAGGGGGGTCAGCCACCGATTGCTCCAGATGTACAGGGCCGGCTGCTGACCCTGTGGGAGAGGAAGAGCCTCCCGCTCCCAGAGTGGGTATCCAGGTCTCGATCCACCCTGTGAACCAGTGAGGGTAAAAAATGGAGCGCCTGGATCTCCCAGCCTCAGCCACCTGCTCACTCCAGAGTCAGGGTTAGAGACAGGGTGCTGGGTCAGCCCCACCAGAGACCCATGGCATGGGACAGGAGCAATTTTCCCAAAGCAGAGGGATGCTGTCACCTGAAAGAGCAGAGAAGTGATCCTGGGGGACCAAATTGAAACCGAGTTTGACCAAAGCATTCCCTTTACAGTCCAGCACCCAGCTGAGCTGGACAACGTACACACTGGTCTCTAAGCTCCCTAGAGGATATGCAAGGTACCGTAGTTTTGTACCTTCTCTGTCTAACACAGCACTCTACACACAGTCAGTGCTCAATAAATTCCTGATTGATAAAGGAATTCCCAGAGCACCTGCACTCTTTCTATCCCAGCCTTACTCGTCGCACATGAGTTTGGTTCCTGATTTCTTGTCCACCTCCCTCATGAAAACGTCCACCTGCTGAGGATGAGCAGAATCCTGCCTGCCTAGTTCACCTACGACAGTGCCAGGCACATAGTAGGAGCACAGTCAACCGCTGCTGAATTGGGGGTTGGATGTCATGTGCCCATGGGCTTGGCCTGTGTATTGGTTTGCTTCTCCCTGTCTTTGTTCCAAACTTTACTCTTGAACTCATTTCTCCCTCTTCTTGAATTTTTATTTCTAGGGGTTCATCCCATACAGTTGTCACAAATATTTATTGAGCATTACTATGTGCCAGGCACTCTTCTGAGAGTGATGTGTACAAGGATGAACCTGGACCAAACTTCCCAACTTGTGGAGCTTCTACCCTAATGGGGCTGTCAGACAGGGAACCTGGTAACAGAGCAGGGAATCAGAGAGGGACAGGTGTGCTACTTTAGCTACAGTGGCCAGGAAAAGCCTCTTGGAGGAGATGCATCTGAGCAGGGACCCCTAAAGGTGGTGGGAAGGGAGCCACTCACATCGCTGGGGAGAAGCATTCTAGGTCAAGGGAACAGCAAGTGCAAAGGTCCTGAGGCCGGACATGTTTGTGTGTTTAAAGAGCAACCAGAGGGTCCCCATGACTAGAGCTTTAGCGAGCAGAGTTGGAGAGTTAAGAGCTTAGCTTCGAGATTTGTTCAGCGGTCACATCATGAAAGGTCTTGAACACCACTGTAGCAGACAGATTCTAAGGCGGCCCCTAATTAGTCCCACCTCCTGGTGTTCATGCCTAGTGTCTTCCCTTCCCCTTGAGAATAGGCAGAAGCTGGGACTCGCTTCTAACCAACAGAATACAGCAAAGACATTGGGATGTCACTTCTTTGATTATATCCCACATGGTTGTAGCTGTTGGTTAGCCTTATTAACCAACTCACCTCCCTGCCAGCTTTGAAGAGGGCAGCTGTCTTGTTGTGAGCTGTGCTAGGAAGAGGCCCACGTGGCAAAGAACTGAGGGCAACCCCTGGCCAACCGTCAGCAGGAAATTGTGACCTGTCTACAACCACATGAACTCGGAAGCAGATCCTTCCTCAGCTGAGTCTTCAGATGAGAACCCAGCCCTGGCCAACCCCCTGACTGTAGTCTTACAAAGGACCCAGCTGAGCCAACAGCCAGAATCCTGACACACAGAAACCAAAGTAATAAATATGTGTTGTTTTAAGTCACTAAGTTTGTAGTAAGAGTGTTGTGTCGCAATAGGTGATTGGCACAGATAAGGACTTTGGATTTAAGTCTGGAAACCAATTGAGGGTTTTGAGCAGGGGTGTGGCAAGGTCAGAGTGACATTTTAAAGCCTCACTCAGGTTGCCCAAAGGAGACTGGATCTTGGGAGAGCTAGAGGGGCAGCAGGGCCCAGTCAGGGGCCACTGTGAACACCCGGGGTGGAGGTGATGATGTTTTAGGTGGACGGCAGTGGGGGCAGTGGAGGTAGTGAGAAGTGGTTGTATTCTAGATCCTTTTTGAAAGTGCATCAACAGGATTTTCAGGGGTATGGGAGAAAGAAATGCTCAAGGATTCTGCCAAGATTTTTGGCCTGAGCAACCGGGTGACAGGACGTGCCATCTCCTGAGTTGGGGGACACAGGTGGAAGAGGAAGTTTGGGCGTGGGAGCATTGTTAGAGTTGTGCTTACCAGATTTAAACATTTACTGTACAGAAGGCGATGTCAGTTGGGATATGTTTGGTTGCAGGGAACCTCCGGCTGGTAAAAAGCTTCTTCTTATCAGTGAATAAAGACAAGCAAAGCTCTCAGATAACAACAGGTGAGGTGGTGAATGGTTTTAGAACTTGCTCAGGAATTCAACAGAGTCATCCAGGACTGGGGTTGCTTTACCCTCCTCAATGGTTGGCTTTTTTCCTCTATTTTGTCACCTTAAGGTCACAAGTGGCTGCCACCACTCCAGGTACTCAGGAGTGGGGCCCCCCCACCTCGACCTCTTTTTATTGGTAATGAAACTCTTTCCCAGACGCCCCCGGCAGGCCTCCCCTCACACCCCACTGGTCAAAAAAGTCACGTGGCCACCCCCAGCTGCAAAGAAGGCTGGGAAAGGAAGTACCATTTTTAGCACAGCTGCTGTTGTGGAAAGAAGATTATGCTGGCAGGAGACAGCAGGTGGAGCGTGGCTGCTAAATGTGCAAGTGAAGGTGATTCCCCGGGGTGAGGAGGTGGGCTCCACTCCAAGCCTCTGCAAGCGTGCGGAGGGTGAGTTTCAGGTACCAGTACCCAGGGGCACGGGAATGACTCAGAAGTTATCTATGTCTTCTGGGGATGGAGAGAAACAGCTGCGAGTATGACAGTGTGAAAAATGCTGTGCAGAAAAGTGCTAAAACATCACCCTTTCCACTTCCTTAACCACCCTCATAGCTGCTTGTTGAATTGAACGAAAAAATTGTAGGCATTAAAATCGATTCCCTGCCAAAACAGGTCACCTCCCCACCCTACCCATTACTCAAGATGCCAGAGAGGGTGGAAAATTTCACTTCTGACATTACCAACACTGAATAATGATTACTTATCAAGTACTTATTATGTGCCCAGCACCAGGCTCAGTATTTGAATCATTAATCACCTGGCTGTATGTAACAGAAACCTGCCCATGGTGTCTTGACCAAGCAAAGGGTATGTGTGGGGTTTTTTGTTTGTTTGTTTGTTTGTTTTTTACCCATACAGGAGATCTATAGGGAGGAAGGCCAAAGCTCATGCACCTTCACAGAAAAGACTGCAAGTATCCTCCCCCTCTTAAGCTTCCTGCTTTAGGGTCCTTAGCTTATGGTTTGCACCTTTGTGGTTACAGTGTGGCTGATCCAGCTCTGGGCATCACATCAGCCTTCCAGGCAGGAAGAATGGAGAAAGGAAGAAGGATAAGGACCTGCCAACTGAGTTTGTCCTGTTTTATCAGAAAAATAGCAGACATTCCTGATATTATCACATCTCCTCAGCCAGCACAGGGTCACACAGGCAACCTTAGCTGCAAGGGAGGCTGACAGGTGAGCATCTTTAACCAGCACAATGTCAGTTATGGTAGGAAGAAAAGAGCAGAATGGATACTGGGACAGCAAGCAGTAGCATCTGTCTCCGCACATCACAGTCTGAACTCATTTCATCTCCCAACACCCTTATGAGGTAGGGACTGCACATGCATCCACTTGCTCAGGGGTCAGCAAACTCTGGCCCGGGAGCCAAATTCAGTTGCCTATTTTAGTTCAAAAGGTTTTATTGGAACACAGTTATGGCTGTTTGTTACATGTTATCTGTGGCTGCACTTATGCTACAATAGCAGAGTTGAAAGGTTGTGACAGAGGCCAAATGATTTGTAGAAGCAGAAAT
>NW_007730703.1:170435-171442 GCF_000696425.1 Galeopterus variegatus
TGCTACAATAGCAGAGTTGAAAGGTTGTGACAGAGGCCAAATGATTTGTAGAAGCAGAAATATTTACAGTCTGACCCTTTTCAAAAAAAATTTTGCCAACCCCTACACTAATTCTTTGCTGCTCAAAGTGCGGTTGGTGGGCCAGCAGCATTGGCATCACCAGAAACAGAACCTCAGCCCACCTAGGCCTACTGGATCAGAACCTGCTACCTACTCACTGAGTGACCCTGGACAATTTACCTGTCCTTTCTGAGTCTCTGTTTTCTTATCTGTGATAGGAGAATTATTTCTCTCATTTATCTTCCTCATGTTGCTGGGAAGAATCAATGAGATCATCCATGGAAAGCAGCTAACACATAATTACTTAAGGAATGATGACGGCTGAGTACTGGTGTTCATGTCAGCCTCTTAAGCAACATTTCCTCAGGGGGACGTTTCCAAATTGCTCACGATCCTGCACTGTCCTGCTTGCTGGGCACCAGAAAACACCACCGCCTCCATCCGGGACTGAGTTCTCTTTGAAGTTTTTATTCAGCATCACGCAGAAGTGTTTCCATACAACTGTTCTCTCACTTTCTGGCTGGTTGGGTGTTTGCACTTGAGGGTCCTCCTCAGGCCTTGTGGGCACATTTTTCCTGAAATTGAGTGTCCAAAACAGTAAGATTTCTCCCACTGACTCCTTTCATTTCGATTAACTCATGAGCCTGAATGACAGTGGTTCTAGGCTGCGGTGGTCCCTGCACTGCAAGACTAACTAACTGGCAGCTTTGGGGAATAACCATTCTGGAAATCTGGATGACGGATCCAGAGGTCAAACAAAATGCATTTCTGAACCAAGTCATACCTAAAATTTCATCTTTGCCAATCCAGAGAATAAAATAAAAACCAATTTTAAAAAAATGTTTTAAATAACTTATTTTAGGAGGCACATTCCGAAGCATGGGTCGTATTGATCTCAGCTGATGTCCCAGAAAGCTGGCCACTAACATTCCCATCCCCCCTGACAC
>NW_007730703.1:171791-172945 GCF_000696425.1 Galeopterus variegatus
TTTCTGAACCAAGTCATACCTAAAATTTCATCTTTGCCAATCCAGAGAATAAAATAAAAACTAATTTTAAAAAAATGTTTTAAATAACTTATTTTAGGAGGCACATTCCAAAGCATGGGTGGTATTGATCTCAGCTGATGTCCCAGAAAGCTGGCCACTAACATTCCCATCCCCCCTGACACACAAACAGCTCTACTTTGGAGCAATTCTCCCTGTTTCCGGAAGGTTCTGGAGGTTTACCACAAATGCCCCTGCCTGTTTGGTGCTTCTCAGCAGCAGAAAATCACTAACCACAAAGCTTTCAGGGCAGGCATTTAAAATCAACCCAAAGACACTCCCCTTCCACACGCTTCTACCTCCATATACTTTTTCGTAGTTTAGTTCCACACTCTTCATCGCAGACAGGATCAACATCCAAACCAGGAATTCTTTGAAGGGGCTCTGTGTGCATAAATATGATCACCTTGAGCTTGTGTAGAAAGAAGAGAACTCCAGTTACCAGGGGCTTCCGAAGGCTTTTAATAGAAAACATTTGCTCCAAATAAAAAGGCTTCTTCTAGTGTTTTTCTTCAGCTGTAAATTATCTGCTCCAAGGATCCATCCAGAAATCTCTGCTGACGGTGGCGAAGTCGGCAGCGTGGTTGGATCCAGATTTGTTGCTTGGTCCAGATAGATTTTCAGCTGCTGCATGAAAACAGCAACCAGGGGGACAATAAGAACAGAACTCCTTTTGTCCTGACTAAACTGTTTTTAATGGTCCCTTCTAGGACAGGCTCTGTGGAAGTCTCAACAAGGCTGTTCATTGAAATGCCCTTGAAAGAGCCAAGTGGGGCAGAGCAGGAGGAGACCCTCGGGAGGGGCTGGCGGCACTTTACACAGCCTTGGTGGTCCTGCCACAAAGGGGAACTGAACTGCTTTATTTGTCGTCTGAGATGGAAAGGGGTGGGGGTCGGCAAGCCAAGGACTGTCCCACAAATTTCCATAATGAGTGCCTGCACAGTGTTAGACACACACACACACACACACACACACACACACACACACACACTGTAACATCAAATGCCATCCTGGAGGGACGGGGGCTCCCAAAAGCTGAAAACCCAGAAGCTGGTGGAGCAAATTCACTAAGTGGAACATCGTGTGTTTCCCTGGCC
>NW_007730703.1:174609-175331 GCF_000696425.1 Galeopterus variegatus
ATTGGCTGTCCTTGTGGTCCAGCCTTGTCCCCCTCCAGGAACCCTGGAGTGATGAGGTCCATCCCCTGCCGTTTGTTGCTGGGGCACCTGCTTCTCTGCATTTGCGTAATTACATGGGTCCTGGTGACATTTGTGGTTTGGAGTCTGCCTTCCCCTCAAGAACTGAAGCCTCATGAGTGCAGAGCAGGGCTATCTTGGTGCCTGGTACAGGCACACAGTAAGCACTCTGTAAATGCTTGTGGAATAAATTAATGGTGAAGAGAACATTTGCCTGATGTCAAGAGCCTAGGCTTCTAGTCCTTTCTCTACAACTTACTAGCTGTGAACTTGGAGTAACAAAGAAAACAGCCTTCTCTTTCTCTCCTGCACCTTGATTCCATCTGCAGGTGCTGCTGCCTCTGCCTTTGAGGTAGATTCTGACTCTACCCACCTCCTCCACCTGCACTGGGTGGGGCCACCTCTGCAGGGATGTGGCCCCAGAAGTCCATGCCACAGTCCATGATGCCCACCTTTCTGAATGCTCTTTCCACTCAACCCATTCTGGATGTCCCAGCCACCCAGGGCTCCTCCTCAAATGTCCCCACCTGGATCACCCTATCAAAATAGCCCCCACCCATTCTCTCTTCCTTCCAGTTACTACCACTGTCCACAATACCTCTGAGTCACCTGCCATGTGTCATCTCTCCCCCCATGGGAACGGAGACTCTGTCTTCCTTATCGCT
>NW_007730703.1:175785-176574 GCF_000696425.1 Galeopterus variegatus
GTCACCTGCCATGTGTCATCTCTCCCCCCATGGGAACGGAGACTCTGTCTTCCTTATCGCTGAGTTCCTGATGCCTAGAACAGTGCCTGGTCCATTTAAAAATAATGCTCCACAAATATTTCCTGAACAAATGAATATATTGATTGAAATAATTGATGACTGATTAATTAATGGCAGAGGTCCCAGGCTCTGAAACCAGACTGCCCAGGTTCAAATCCTGGCTGCTCCACATTCTGGTTCAATGTCCCAGGACACATGATTTTGGCCTTATCTGCCTCAGTTTTCTCATCCACAAAATGGTGGAACAGTCATACTCATCCTTGGGGTTGCTACAAGGATCAAGCAGTGTCCACAGGACGTGCCAACTTAGCCCCATGCCAGCATCCTGGAGACGCTCCGTGACCACTTGTGGAATGTTAGTGCTTTGTGTTCATATAACACTTGCCCATTTTCAAAGCAACCCATGCTCTTTCCTTTTAACCAAGGTGAAACCATATGGAATTGCTGATATTAGAGCATTTTGACCTACAACAAATGGCAGTTTCAGGCTGGCTGGTTAGCTCAGCTGGTGAGAGCATGGTGCTGGTAACACCAAGGTCCAGGGTTCAATCCCTGTACCATTCAGCTGCCCAAACAATAAATAAATAAAATGGCAATTTCATAAAGTTCCATCTAAATAAGTAGGAAGGACAAGCATATTATTGATCCTGTTTTCAGATAAGTAAAATCATGGTCAAGCAAACGCAGGGGACGTTTCCCCAGGCAACACACCTGGGAGACACTGGAGTC
>NW_007730703.1:177925-184158 GCF_000696425.1 Galeopterus variegatus
GACAGTGTTTAGTGGTGGAAACCCCATAGATCATTGTGACCCACTGAACAAGGATGGGGAGATCAGCGTTGCCAGAAGCCAGCCCTGCTGCTGCCAAATAATCATGGGAAACAGGCACCAAGCCCTGAGCATGGGCAGGCACTGGGCAGAGCCCTTCATCCAGAAGTAGTCACTGAGCCTCAGACCACCCTAAAAGATAGGCGCCAAGATTACCAATGGAGACGCTGAGGCACAGAGAAGTTAAGCAACGTACCCCAGGTCACACAGCTCCATAGTGAAGCTGAACCGATGCCTGCAAACCCCGCCTGCCTCTCCCAAGTCCACTCCTTGTACCAAAAACTAACACTCGATGAGCAAGTAGCTATAAATCAAGACAAGTAAAATATCTACTTTGAAGTGCTGCCGTGGTGATTCCGTGAGATAAAGGGCATGAAAGATTCTGGTTTGTGATTCCTTAGGAAATACTTGCCCATTTCCTGCCTCTCCCAACTGGCACAACACATTTGCAAATACCAAAGGCAAAGATTCAGACAGATTAGGGTTCAAATTAGACCCATCACTTAGTGGCCATGTGATCTTGGACGAGTCATTTAACCCTTTCTGAGCCTCAATGTTCCTCATCTGGAAAATGGGGCTGATTGCAGTGCATAGCTCACAGGGCTGTTGTGAAAATTAAGGGAGAGAGAAGAGTACTCAATACATGTCATCTATATTTTCAAAAAAAAAAAAAAAGATCCAGTAACAAGCTGGCAGAAGTACAGAGGATGGTTGAGACTAGAGAATGCTGGCCAGATGGTGTCTTTGCTGAAACAGGAATCTCGTGAGCAGCCTGAAGACGGCCCACAATTACTTAACTCAGCATTGGCTGTGTGCAGGGCACTGTGCTGAGTTCCATCCATGAACTGGTCCCCAACATTGCTATTCTTCTCTCATTTGACCTTCAAAAGAACCCTAGGAATGAGGTCTAGGTATAAGCTCTGTTTTACAGACAGGAATCTGAGGCTCAAAGAGAAGTCATTCATCAAGGTCACACAGCAAGGGGGTAGCAGTGAGAATTCAAACCTGAACCAGCCTCAAGTGCCCCTTACCCCCTTCCCGACCCCAGCTGTCCATTACTCCACAGCAGTCACTTTTGCCATGTTTATTTTCATTAAAAGTTTAGTCTTCACTTACTGTGTGTCAGCCGCTGAGCGACCTAACGCGATCACCAGATAGCACAGTTGTGACATGCTTACCCAACACTGTCGCTGTACAGAAGGGACAGGGAGCAAATGATTTAATGAGCAGACTGTGGGGAAATCTCTGGGGTTCTTTTACAGCTGCCCCCTTAACAATGCAGTTTGCAGCATTGCTGTCAGAGGAGAGCACAGGTCCGGGTTCTTAAAAAACCCAAATCTCACAAAGTAGCAGGGCTGCAACTTGTACAGATACACCCCCCATCTTCCACCCCAGAGTCGAAGCAAATCCCCAAGTTCTTGTAGCCCCCCAAGAGCGTTTGTCTGGTGGATCTTCCAGCATCCTCAAGGGTGCCTAGAGACCAGGCAATTATTTGTCATGTTAATGAATCATTTTAATAGGGTGTTTTAACAGAAACATTCATCACCTTTTGTGCAATCAGGACTTTCCTTTTTGTTCTACTTAAACGGTTAAGTAGGTAATAAACGCCTATCAGCTCCAGCACCACAGCCTGGTAATCCCTCCAAACTGTAAATCATAGGAGGATTATCATTGTCTTGATGAATTAACACTCAGAGGAAACCGGTAGGCTGGGGCTGGGGGCTGTCTGTCCCACAGGACTGGGGAAGCAAAGCGGGGTCTTATACGTGCTCATCGCTGACCGGTGTGGGTGGTTAGCACCAGGAAGGAGCTGGCAGGGGTCTGGCCTGGGTGGGTGCTCAGGGGGACCTCCAAGAGCCTCATCTAAGAGGCTGGGTGTCTCTGATGTAGTGACCTGGCCAGGCCCAGCCGTGTTTCCCAGAGTCCCCTTCTCTGTAGGCATCTCAGTTTCTTAGGGCTGCTGTAATGAAGTGGCTTTGAACGACAGTTCGAAAGGTCTGGAGTCCATGATCAAGGTGTCCACAGGGCCACTCCCTCCAAAATCCCTAGGGGAGGATCCTCTTTTGCCTCTGCCAGCTTCTGGAAGCCCAGGCATTCCCTGCCTTGTGGCTGCATCATGCCAATCTCGGCCTTAGTCTTCACATGGCTCCTCCTGTGTGTCTTCACATTGTCTTCCCTGTTTATATATCTGTGTCTAAGTTTCCCTCTTCTTACGAGGACACCAGTCCTGTTGGATTCAAAGCCCACCCTACTCTGTACGATCTCTTCACCTCACTATTGGGCCTCATGGCCAGCTTAAGGCAATTGGGCTGGGCTGGAAGGAAGCTTCAGAAGCCTAAGCTGCTCGGCTCAAAGAGCGCCTGGCTCAGGTCTCTCTCCCTTTTCTCCGTCTCGCTGAACCTAACACTTACCTAATTATATCTGCATCAACCCTATTTCCAAATAAGATCATGTTCTGAAATGAGGACTTCAGCACGTCTTCTGGGGGACACAATTCAATGCATAACAGAGGGAGAACTAGAGAAATCGTGGCACGAGGCCTGGAAGATGGGTGCAAAGGCGCAGCTGGCTGTGGCTGTCATGCGCTGGCCTCCCTGCTGTCGGCCCAGGCCTGAGGTGGCCGCTGGTCATTCCCTCTTCCCCCGGCCCCTCCACAGCTTCTCCGACCCCTGCACCAGGACTGTGTTCAGCTCCGTGAAGAAGGGCCTAGCCACTGAGGACACCCTTGTCACCACATCAGAAGCAGCAAGAACTGCCGCGGGTGTCAGCCCATCCTCACGGGCTCCAGTTTGTGCTTGTGGGCTCCGGCTTGTCCCTGCCTCTCGTCCACTTTGCATCCGCCTTCCCTCCCTGACTTCTGCTGTCCTGGCTGCAGGCACTGCGTGGCCCAGGTCTCCTGGGATCCCCCTTCCTGCTCCTGTGCTGTCCTCCCAGCGCTCGCGGGCCAGCTGCCGTGCTGCAGGTGCCGGGCAGGAAGCACTGGGTTGTTTACTCCCATAGCCCTGAGCCGTGACCGGACATCCAGCTCCTGCCTCCCCATGAGCCACACCACACGGAGCATCGTGCACACCCCAGAATTCCTGGGGGACTGGGCACGGCTGGGATTGTGCCTAAAACCACTCACCTTTGCTTTGCCTCTTTCCTGGACGACTTCCCTGATTCCAATAGTGGTTTCTGCGGAGTGCACATCCTCAATAAATCATCAGCACCTCCAGATTCGCTTCAGGGAAAGTGGACCTGATGCAGTGACATCTAGCAAAATGGTTTCAGATGGCAGGTGAGTTGTCAAACAGACCACGTGCCCAAAACCAGAATACTAGGGACCCAACACTGTCTGTTTTGAGTTGCCACCCCATGGGCCACGCTTTGAATTGGTGGAGGACACAGCAGAGCTGGGGCTGGAGGACTCACAGCGGAGAGACCTCCACCCACAGGACACGAGGGCAGGCCACGTGGGTTGTCCTGCCCGTGGGACAAGCGGGGACTGAAATCAAGTCTACTGAGACTGTCAGAAAGAATGGGTGTCTTTGTTAACTTTGTTTGGAAATAATTTTAGCTTGCAGCAAAGTTGCAAAAAGACACACGCTTCCTATACAACCTGCACCCAGCTTCCCCAGTATTAACGTCTTTCGTCATCACGTACGAGGGCGTCTTTTTAAAAACTGCACTAAAGTACCTGTGGCCAGCAGCTGCGCTCCACCCGAAATGAGTGAGTCAGGGGTGAGTCAGGGGCAGTGTCACCTAAAATCGGAAGGATGGGTGAATTTGCCCAGCAAGCGGTAGCCCTATTACCCTGCCCCAGAAGCGGGCAAACGTGTTCCGGGCAGAGGGAACAGCTTGCACAGAAGTTCAGAACAGAAAGCATGCGGTCCGTGGGGTGCAGCTGGAGGGTGGTATGTGTGGGACCCCAGGGGAGACCCAGGTCAACCATGCAAGCAGGGGACCCCTGGCGGGCTCTCAGGGTCCTCCTCTAACCCCAGCATGTTCTGTCTTCTCTCCAAGAGAGTGGAGAAGGAGTGGGCAGGGCGTGGGTGAAGATGCAGTCAGAGGATCCACAAAGACACAAAGAATCCACGAAAAACTGGATTCCCAGGACCAGGCTCAGGAACAGGTGTGGGTCACACCCTAGCTGGGGCAGCCTCCCGACGCAGTGAAGGTTGCGCTGGAGGCCCGGCACCTTCCTCTGGTCTACCCCTCCTGGGCCGAGTCCACCCCAATCTCCTTCTTCTGGCCAGGAAACAGCTGCTGCCCCCTGCCCCCTTTTCCCTGCCCCATTCTTCCTGGAGATCCCTCCCTGGGGCAGCTTTGTCTCCACATGATCAATTGGTCACCCCACTCAGCCTGTGCTATCTTTCCTTAGAAATAGGCCTGTCTCCTTCCTGATAAGCCCTCGGGGAGGGGATGGTGCCTCCTTCTTCCCAGCCTCAGGCCCACATTTGGACATCCAGGAGGCATCTAGTGAAGGGGGAGACACTGATCTAATTAGCTGATAAGGCAATTGGCACCAACGTGTGACAGACAGGCCATGCCTGCAGGTAGATGTTGGCCAGCCATGAAGGGAAGCGGATAAACCTAGACCAGTGTGAAGCAGGGGACAGCAGAGAGGACAGGGGAGAAGGAGGGGCATGAAGGGGGCTGCTCCAGCAGTGTTAGAGACCCCCAGAAGGGACCCACCTTGTCATTATCCCCTTCCCATCTTGCTTCTTTACCTTTGCAGGGATTCTTTGCCTCCCTCCCTTCCAGCTAAGGGATAGCAAAACCTCACCCTGGGAAGGGTCTGGGCCTCCCGGGAATGGAGTCCTGCTCAGCTCCGACGTCTGTGCCTCCATCATCCCAGCCCTCCTCTGGACCTCCACAGGCACCGTCACTGCCATCCGCAAATGACAGCAAACCCACCAATGACACATGCAGGGGATGACTGGGGCAGAGGGGTCTAACAGGTGAATAGCGCCTGCTTTATACATCACTGAAAGGATCAAATTAATTAGCAAAAGAAAAGCACTTTAAACAATGCTTAGTAAGCACTTGGTGAATATTATAATTATTATTTGACCCAATGATTCTACTTTCCTAATTCTAATTCCAATTTTCAATTTTATGACTCCTCAAATGTCTTACAATACATGAATAAAGTGGTTTGCACAGCTGTATTTGTAATAGCAAAGAGTCAACCACCAATGGGAGGGAATGACTTGATTTGGATTTTGTCCAAGATGTGCCTAAAGTTAAAAAACCAAAAAAAACAGGGAGGTGACTAAACACATAGCATTATTCTGTTTCTGTTTGAAAAGTGTTGTTGCGATAGGCAAAAAATCTAAAGAAATTTTCACAAACTGTTCATTTCTGAAGAAAGGGATTTACTTTCTACATTCATGTTTCAATATTTTTATAATGAGAGCATATGACTTTTGCAATCTAAAAAATAATATAATAATAAAGATACATTGAAATGAAAATGGCCATAATCACCCTACTTGGAGGAGGGTGGGAACAAACTGTGGGATATTGTGACTCTGGAAATGGCGGGAGCCCAGCTTCAGAGGTCAAATTCCACTGCAGTGACCTGGAAAAGGCCGTCACATACTTTGCAAAAGGAATCTTGGGGCATCAAGTGTGGATTTCCATGGGTGACCAGTGGGCGGAGCTTGCTTGCTAATCAGAGCTACAGACGGTAGAGGAGTGGGACCTGCGGAGCGCCATCAGCCCCCTCAGGCCACCTAGAGAGACCTACCAGATGCTCAGTCTGGGGAGACTTGGGGCTCAGAGGTGACAGATGCGGTTCTGCCACCTTGGGTTTGGCTGCTTCTAAGTGGGAGAGGAAACAACAGATGGGAAGCCAAGGCAGTCAAAATCCTCGTTTCCTTCCCATCAGCCATTAGAGCTCCTGAGACAGCACAGCGCTGGGCAGGTCACGTGCACATCAGAGCTAGCGTTGTGTGGTGCTCTGCAGGCAGGCACTGCGTGCCACACGCTTTCCGAGCCTCACGGTGGCTAATCTCCAGAGCCAGCTCCTCCACACACTCAAGAGCTAAAACTCAGAGATTTAAATACTGTATCTATCCCAAATCACACAATTGTAAATTGTGGAATGGACGCATTTTACAAATTTGTACATGTTGGGGCCGGCCCGTGGCTCACTTGGGAGAGTGCGGTGCTGATAACACCAAGGCCATGGG
>NW_007730704.1:0-969 GCF_000696425.1 Galeopterus variegatus
TCCAACACCAGAGCACCCAGATATATGTGGAATATACTATAAAGCATATGTACTTCACAGGACCTGGCTTTCCAAAGTCCTGCAGTTATAAATATTGACCTTGCAAGGACAGGAAATTTCCCTCAGGCTACAGGTCTCTGTTGCAAGCAAGATAAGGATTGTGGCACAGTAGGTTGCTGGCTCAAAGACAGACTAGTTACTGATTGATATGTAAAGATACTGAGAAATCGCTATTAAGAAGGAATGTTTGCTAAGATCAAACTGCTGTTGATAGGACCACTTAATTGCCTTACTGGAATGTTATCTGGCTTGCTTCACTGAAAGTTACCAGCCTATACTGTTAAACTATAACCCCACCTTTGTCTCTTCCTGTAACTTCCTGGTCTGGAAAATAAATGCAGGAAGAGAACCCCAATTTGGGGTTAATTTCCCAAGCAAGGGATCCCTCTCGCTTAAGGGTTCCAGAGGAAGATTAATTACTTTGGGGCCTCTCACTGCTCAGAAGAGATGGGCTTTGAGTAATCCTTTGCATCTCCGTCACCCAGGGGAAGTGGGGTAACAAATCCGTGGGGGGCAAAGCAATGCAAAGTAACAAAAAACCCCAATTCAGTGTTAATTTCCCAAGGAAGGAATGCCTCTCTTGAGGGTTCCTGGAGATTAACCACTTTGGGGCCTCTCACTGCTCAGAAGAGATGGGCTTTGAGTAATCCTTTGCATCTCCGTCACCCAGGGGAAGTGGGGTGACAAATCTGTGGGGGGCAAAGCAACGCAAAGCAACAGATATATAAAGTGAACGTTATTAGACCTAAGGATAGAGAAAGATTGCAATTCAATAATAGTAGAGGATTTTAACATCGTGCTTTCAACAATGGACAAATCATCTAGACATAAAATAAACAAAGAAACACCTGACTTAAACTACACCATAAAACAAATGAACCTTACAGACATTTACAGAACATTCCACTC
>NW_007730704.1:5759-11373 GCF_000696425.1 Galeopterus variegatus
AGTCCATAAACATTTTGAAGTACCCTCGTATGCATAAAATATTTGCAAGTGTATATAATAAATTGGTAACAGAGTTTATCTCTGGAAGTATGGGATTATAAGCAAGAGGTGGGAGTGTGCTATTAATTCCCTTCTATTTTTAACAATTAAGATATTTCTATTTTAGCTTGACTGATAATTCCTTAAAATCAAAACAATGGATAACTCCCTCACTTATCTCTGTCTCCTCCAGAAAAATGCCATCATGATGGTATCAGCCTTCCATCTATTTTTCAAAGCTTCCAACTTCATCCAGGGGAATTGCTTTCCCCTCTCATTCTGAATATTCCAAGTCCCTTTTAAACTGGAATATGCTGCTTCTCATACAAAAGAAGAAGCTCCATTTAATAACGGAATGAATTATTGATTCAAATAGATAAGAAGGCATCCACACAGCTGCCTTGGCAATAAAGGGATTTTCCTCCAAATAAGACTTATCAACACTCACTTGTTACCATGGCTACACATTAATTTAAAAGCCAATTTCAATAAGAAAGTATGGTCCAGTTCTCCAGATAACTAGAGTAGGTTTAAGAAAGATTCAGAAGAGGAACTTGAAATGCCTGGAGGCTCTGGAAGCCCAGGGACTTCTGGTCTGAGCATTACAGTGCCTCGGCTGTGCTGGGTCTCTCCTAATTGTGCCCAAATTCATAGATAATACAAAGAAACATACACATGGGACACAAAGGCAAGGGACAGGGGAACTGGTACCTTAAAATATTAAATCAAGGAGCTAGAGGTAGGATGGTAACGACATTGGTTAATAAAGTGATACAGATTCAAAATTTTGGTAAAAAGAAAGATCTTCGAATTATGTTGTTAATTCCAGAGCTGCCTAGGAGGTGTGAAGTTATTTTGTTTACAAATTCTAACTGTAGAAGGTATGTACACACGCACAGTTACATCTCCAGGTTCCAAGAGATATTTATAAGTTGAAAGGCAGATGGCTAAGACATCACATCATGAACATGGGGATTCTACCCACTACCAAATACCTTTTCCTGCAGGGTCCCAGGAGGAAGTAGCATAATATACATAGAGGACAAGCCAGGCAAGTTTTCATTACTCTGAGAGTGGGTCCCCGGCCCCAGAACAGAACTCCAGTTAAGCTAAACCTAATAGATCTGCAACATAACCAGNTCCCCGGCCCCAGAACAGAACTCCAGTTAAGCTAAACCTAATAGATCTGCAACATAACCAGCGCCCCTTTAGACAAGCCCAAGTACAAAATGGTGCCACCCACCTCGTCCCCTCTCCTCCCCCCTTCCCTTTACCAGAAGCCTCCTGATTTAAACAGAAACCCCTTTTGCTTCTGCAAGAGCTCAGTTCTCCACCCTGATCCACATTAGCATCATGACCCTCCTTGATGGTATCAGCCAGCCCTTGGTGCACTATATAAGCTCTACTACCCCCACACTTGGTGCTGTCCCCCATTTTCAGGGCAGCCCCGGGCCCTGTGCCACTATGAGCACAGCCCAGCAGATTTCTTTCTTTAATAAAGCTTGAACGGTACCAGCATCGCGGCTCACTTTCTTTCAAAACCACATGAGGGGCTCCTTTTAAATACAGTATCTTTTTAAAAAAAAAATTTAAATACTCTATCTTTATTCTTTTACAAAACTAACACGTGATAGGGCAGGGCAGAGAAATGTAAAGTAGAAAGTAAAGTCCCCCATAATTCTAGACCTCAGAGACAAACATTGTAAGTAATTTGGTTTATATCTTCCAGGCATCCCTTTTTTGTGTGTGTGTGTCCGGCAACGGATCGCAACCCTCAGTGTCACGCCCGTACCGGACTGGAACCGGCAACAGGATCGCAACCCTCGGTGTTGCGCCCGCACCTCGCTCAGCCAGTGAGCGGGAACCGGTCTGTATGTGGGATCCAAACCCTCGGCGGGAGCGCCGCCACGCTCCCAAGCAGCGCACTGTAGCAGTGCACCACCGGGCCAGCCCTCCAGGCATCCCTTTTAATAGCTGTATATAATGTCACCGGAGGGATGCGTGTATTTTATTTAACCAGTTCTATGCTGATAAGCATTTAGACTGTTACCAATTTTTCTCTCTTTTATATACTCTACAGAAAATATCTTTGTACAGAGACTATTATGTGCTTACTAGATTATTTCTTTAGGAGGAATGCTTAAAGGTGAAATTTCTGGATCATGAATTTGCAAACTTTATATTTGAATGCATGTTGCCAAATTACCATTTAGAATGGTTGCACCAACTCTGCACTCAACAATAGTATAGGAATGTCAGTTTTCCTCTGCTGTTGTAGAGGAAATGAGATAAACTTTATATATATATAAATTAGATATATATTTTTTTAGTGAATTATTGCTAAACATGTTGCAATGTTGTTCCAGTTATCTTATTGCTGTATAAAAAAATACCAGAAATACAACAACAATCATTTTAGTATATCTCATGGTTTTGTGGTTTAGGAATTTGGGCGGGACTGAGCTGGGTATTCTCTTCACATGCTATTGAGTGGGGTCTCTTGATGGCATGGAGCCTGGGGTGGTCTGGACGGTCCAAGATGGCTTTACTTATCTGATTGGTATTATGGTGGGGACAGCTGGAAGGGTGCACTTAGCTGGACCGCATCTTTCTCCATGTAATCTCAGAGCCTCTCCGTGGGGATTCTTTGGCAGTAGAGTCCAACTTCTCAGAAGTGGCTCAGGGCTCCAAGAACCTAAAGTGAAAGTGGCTAGTCCTCTTAAAGGGTAAACCCACAGCAGGTAACATGTCACTTCCACCATTCTAAATTGGTCAAAGCAGTCACATGTCATCTCAGATTCAAGGGGAGGGCCAATAGACCCTACCTCTCAATGGGAAGAGTGGCAAAGAATTTTTCACCATGTTTAGTCGGACACAAATGTTGATATTGATATATTTATTAATATTTAAAAAATCTTCACATTTCTTGGAGAAGTCCTACTTGGACATGGTGGAAAGTCCCTAAATATGTTCTTTAACCTAATTTGTAAGTATTTTACCCAAAGTTTCTGCATCTATAAGATTGGCTTATAGTTGTTAATGTTGTTTTAAGTTTTGGCACTGTATGAGTTCATTTTCTGTCACAACAGAATGCCTGTGTAATTTATAAAAAAAACCAGAAACTGGGTAATTTATATGAAAACAAAATTTATATCTTACAGTTTTGGAGNATATATAAATTAGATATATATTTTTTTAGTGAATTATTGCTAAACATGTTGCGATGTTGCTCCAGTTATCTATTGCTGTATAAAAAATTACCAGAAATACAACAACAATCATTTTAGTATATCTCATGGTTTTGTGGTTTTGTGGTTTAGGAATTTGGGCGGGACTGAGCTGGGTATTCTCTTCACATGCTATTGAGTGGGGTCTCTTGATGGCATGGAGCCTGGGGTGGTCTGGACGGTCCAAGATGGCTTTACTTATCTGATTGGTATTATGGTGGGGACAGCTGGAAGGGTGCACTTAGCTGGACCGCATCCTTCTCCATGTAATCTCAGAGCCTCTCCATGGGGATTCTTTGGCAGTAGAGTCCAACTTCTCAGAAGTGGCTCAGGGCTCCAAGAACCTAAAGTGAAAGCGGCTAGTCCTCTTAAAGGGTAAACCCACAGCAGGTAACATGTCACTTCCACCATTCCAAATTGGTCAAAGCAGTCACATGTCATCACAGATTCAAGGGGAGGGCCAATAGACCCTACCTCTCAATGGGAAGAGTGGCAAAGAGTTTTTCACCATGTTTAGTCAGACACAAATGTTGATATTGATATATTTATTAATATTTAAAAAATCTTCACATTTCTTGGAGAAGTCCTACTTGGACATGGTGGAAAGTCCCTAAATATGTTCTTTAACCTAATTTGTAAGTATTTTACCCAAAGTTTCTGCATCTATAAGATTGGCTTATAGTTGTTAATGTTGTTTTAAGTTTTGGCACTTTATGAGTTCATTTTCTGTCACAACAGAATGCCTGTGTAATTTATAAAAAAACCAGAAACTGGGTAATTTATATGAAAACAAAATTTATATCTTACAGTTTTGGAGGCTGGGAAGAACAAGGTCGAGGGTTTGCCTCTGGTGAGGGCCTTATTCTTGGTGATGTACAAGTCCTACAGAGTCCTGAGGTGGTGTAGGGTATCACATGGCATGGGGGGTTCAGTGAGTGTTAATGTGCTCACATGTTGTCCTTATAAGGCCACCAGTGCCCCTCCCTCCCATTATAACCCAATCATCCATTAACCCATTAATCCTGAACAGATTAATTCACTCACGAGGGCATAACCCACATGATCTAATCACCTTCCAAAGGCCCTACCTTTCAACACCACCACATTGGGGATCAAGTTTCCACATGAGTTTGGAAGGGATAAACATTCAGACCATTGCAGGTATCAAAGTACTTTTAGGCTTTTTGTTTTACAATTAATTAGGTAGGTTTCCAATTTTTAACTTTGGAGCAGTTTATAATGAGAATCATGTGTTTTTTGGATACTTGAAAGGTCTCACCTACAAAGCTATCTGGGCTAGGAGGTTTCTTTGAAGAGAATTCTATGATTTTTTTAAAAAAATGTTGTTATTGGTATTTAGAATGGGTAATTTCATCCTAAATTGGTTATAGTCACTTAATGTTTTTCACATTAAATCTAAAGTTGTGCACTGTGGGTATATATATATGACCTTGGAAAGGACTTTGTAAGATTAAAGAAGAGAAACAAAATGATCAAGAAACATGGGAAGGTAGTACTTTCTGGAAAGAGTTATTGCAGGCACAAGAAACAAATTTTAGACCTCACTTTATTTTTTTTAAATAAAATTCAAGAAGATATGGCCCTTTGAAATAAATTTTAAAAAATGTAAGGAGAAACTTCTAAGACGCTAAGAAGAGAGCTGAGCTGGAACAAGCAGCCCAGGCAGAACAAAAGGCCAAGTTAGGGCTCTTACTCCTGGCAATGGGAGGCTCAAGAAATATTTGTTGGTGAGTAGATGAAGAATGAATGAACAAATGAATGAATGAATAAATGATTAGTATTATCAGTTCTCACAGTGTGGTTTGGTTACATGGAAACTGTAGGAAATCGAGCTGGACCTCAGAGACTGTGGGCATATACTCTGAAGGCTGCTTTTGTTATGTGCTTGGCTCACTCTCCTGCACACCCCTTAAATTGTCACATGTTAATTCTCAATGCAAGGGTACAGCAAAATTGACTCTCCTCTTGGTTTTTTCTTCTCATTGCTTGCTGCTACTCTCCTGGTTCACCTTTTCCCATCCCTCAGCATCGCACAGGCCACGGTGTTTTAAACTAATTTCCCCAGCAACTAATCATGGTGTGTTTTCGAATTCTAGATTTTCTCAGGCTGCAGAGCAAATGAAAAACACCCTTAGACTCATAGAAGACTACATCCAGAAGAAGCTATGGAATATCTGGTGACACCATCCCATTCCCTTTGTCGATTGAAGGGACTGCTGAGCTGATGGCAGGAGCAAGATTCATTGAAGAGTACATTTTAAGAGGCCTGAGTGGGGTTATCAGGAAGCAAAAGACACCCTTTGAGGGAAAATTATCTGATGAGAAAG
>NW_007730704.1:13773-15061 GCF_000696425.1 Galeopterus variegatus
AAGCGGAACTTCTCTGGCGAACTGTTAGCCCGGGTCTCGCGTGATTCCTTCGTCCGTGTGCTCCTTCACTAAGTACCTTGCCCTGTCATACAAGTACATGACACAGCCAGGCTTTAAATTCTTGAGTCCAAGCACAGGTGCTTAATTAACCACTGCTACCCTGCCTCCATAACTATACCTAACTAGTCCTTGTGAAACATACCAGAAAATCAATGGTAATGGCAACTGGCCATGTGGTCTTTTCAGCCATTGTCACTTGGAGAGATTATTATACCTTAAAATGAGTGAACAACTCTTTCTAATTTGTTCACTAGGTTAAGGTGACATGTGGAGCGATCATTGTGAATCATCCACGGAACACAGGGAGAATTAAGCTAATGGTGAAGCACACCTGCCAAATGCTGAAAAGAAAAGCAGCCCTCAAGAACTTGTGACCCAGCAACACTGAACAGCGTGATTGCTGGACTCCGAGGACCAAGCCTCCTGAGCTTGGCAGGCAGCTTGTGGTTCCGGGGGTCAGGCTCCAAGATGTGCTGTTTCCTGCCCATTGCACTTTGCAGAGGCACATTGGAGAAGCTAAGCCTGATAGACTCTGAATACTGTTTCTTTTCTTCTTGGCAACAAAATTAAAACTGCACCTAGGGATTTAGCTATCCTTTTGCTGATCTGGACGTGAACTGTGCAGCTAAATCCTCGTACACAGCACTGACTCTGTCTCCCAGGGTGTTGCTTAAAATGTGGCTGAGCACAAATGGAAAACATCAAGTCTTGTTGANTCTCCCAGGGTGTTGCTTAAAATGTGGCTGAGCACAAATGGAAAACATCAAGTCTTGTTGAAGTCAGCACACAGAATTAATCTCTAAAAGTAATGAAAGAATTAGTTTCACTTTGTAAGATAAATAAATGTGAAGTATGGTAAATCAGAGATGTTCAGCTCGGCTGCTTTTAGGAGGCAACATCTTCAGAAAAAGATATAGCATAATTGGAGCACATTTTAATGCCACTCTGATATCTCGCGTGATTATAAAGATTCCCTTTTTAAAAATGTCTGTTTAGTATATGAGATTTTTAACCTGCAACTATTCATCTTTAGAGCTTTTTTAACATTAAGAAAGGGAAAAACTTGAAAGTCTTTTTTTATTTTTTATTTTTTTGGCCTTTTTGGAAGTATAAGTATATGGTTTAAGTAAAATTTGGCCTTTTTAAAGACCTCTTGGAAGCGTAAGTAAATATACAATTAGAAACCATCTCAATATTTAAAGTCAAATGAAATAAGGCTCTCTGGTTT
>NW_007730704.1:15854-19015 GCF_000696425.1 Galeopterus variegatus
TTTCCACCTCATACTTAATTTTTTTTTACCCTGACACTGAATTTCAGGGTTTGGTTTTTTTCTAAGTGTAGCCCATAAACCACCTGCTTGGAATCACCAGCAGTGCTCATTAAAAGTTGTTCTGAAAATCTGGGGTAAAGGAAGTCAGATCAGAGAGCGTGTCTCTTTCAGTGCCTAATGTAACGGACAACACTATTGCATTTTAAACGGCAAAAAATTCATCATCAGCAAAAAAAAAAAAAAAAAAAAAAATTCATCATCAGCAAGCAACATTGGAAAAGGATAAAACTTTGTATAATAAAGTTGAAAAGTGGTTCTTAACCTTGCTTACTAAACCTTTCCAGAAAGAGAACTGAGGAAAGGTGAGTCGACAAAATGCTGGAACTTTCGCTGAATTCTCCTTGACGGGAGGAGAAGTGAACTAAGGGGTGAGTGGGCGGGGAGCTTCCACGCGCAGATCTTTGCTGAGGCAAGAAGGGTTGACAGGGCTGACCTTTCTCTGAGGTTCCCGTGGCGTTGGGGTAACCGACCGAAGCCCGTCCATCAGCAAATGCCTGCCCCACGCTGGGAGGACTGGCTCTGGTAAAGGACATTTCCTGGGACTCGGAAGACAGAGCGCAGCCAGGATCCCAGCGAGGCCCGCAGGCAGCTCCGGACGAGCTGCCCTCCTCAGTCCTGCCTCCTCGGGCTACAGAGAGTAAACAGAAACCAGCACGCGGCCCGCAAATCGTTGCCCACGGGGCGATGAACGGTTTCCAGGGAAGAGAGCCAAGAACTACAGTAGATCAGGAAAACCGAAGAGTTGTATAGAACTGCCCAAATTTAGCTTGAGCGAAATGAAAATAAATGTCATGTCAACCTTGCAAATGTGCCATGGGGGTGGGGTGGGGATGGGGGTGGGACAGTTGTAAAGAGAGAACCAGACACAAAGAAAACAGTCCAGAGGAAAGCAGAAGCCAACCAGCCAACCAGATTGCTTTGTGCTAGAGGAAAAAGCTTAATATTTGATATTAATAAAATACGACCTCACAGACAAAATGCTAAAACAACAGAAAGAGACGGCAGAGAAATTGGAACCAAAATAACACTCTTACAAGTCAACAAATAAATTAGAAATCAAAGAATAGTCTAGACACATCTGAATAGTTACTGGCATTGAAGAAAGATTTTAAATAATCACTATGAACACAGCAGACAATTATATATATAAAAAATTAAAACAATTAGAGACCAAAGAAGGTGTTCAGATTTAGAAGATACGAAATATAATTATTGTCCCTGAAAGAGCATACTCAACAATAGTAGATGAAACACATTCAGAAATACAATGAAGGATAATTTCTCTGAAGTGCCATTTAAATGGTTATACAACATACCCAGAAAATGTTTGATATTAAACAGTAGACATTGATTACCGTATTTAACTTTAGGGATAAGGAAGGATTTTCTGAGGCATTCAAGCAGAAAAAGCCAGCCACCTAGAAGCAGGAAAGATGGGGCCAGCTTCCTACTTTTCCACAGAAGACAGGCAAGCAGTATCTACATGTTTCCACGGAAAGGAAAGTGGGACCCAATGTTATTATACTAAGCTAAGCTGTCATTCAAACTGGAAAGCAAAAGGCAGACGTTTTTGAACACATGACTATAATAAAACAACAAAAAGAAAAAGAGAGAGGAAGGATGGAGGAGAGATAGTACATATTAACACACACCCACATGCACACACCCACACACTTCAACAATAAAATCAAGCCAATCAACAGTTGAAGTTAAATCATCTAATTTTTCTATCAACTTTTTTCTGATTGTCAAGAATTACATTTTCAAATTTCAAAGGAAATATCTGCTATTTGAGTGCATCAAGAAGCAGGAGGCATTGAAATGTTGGGGAGAGCGGAGTGAGAAAAACAAAACAAAACAAAAACATAAAAGTCAAATTTCATTAAGTCGACCGTTTTGCATCAGTTTTAACCTTCCTGTGCTCCAAAACCTCATTGGTAACATGAAAATAATAATCCCTGCTTCAGAGGGTTGTTGCAAAGAGTAAAAGTGAAAAAGTCTGTAAATACTGGACAATGGAACCTGACACATCCCACGTGCTCAGGAACTGCAGTCCCTCCTCTGTCCTCACCCCTTGCTCACAGCACTGTACACTGTTGTTTTGTTCTGTTCTGTTCAACTCAGCCTCACTTTATATTTCCACACCACTGTAGATTTTCGGGTTGAGTAATTTCTAGCTTAAAGCTAAATATTTGCCAGCAAAGTGTTCTTCAAAATATGTAGCAGCATGGGGAAGGTCACAGGCTTTGGAATTAAAACTGGGTTTCAATCCTGGGCCACCTCTCTCAGTTTTTGATTTTATATATTTAATCTCTCTGGGCTTTGTTTCCTACTTTACTGAATGGTATTAATAATCCTAAATTTGCTATATGTATGTATATAAAGTGCTTGGCACAAAGTAGGTACTTCTGAGGCAAAATGTTTTACTTTTGGAGATTATCATATTTACATGAAACAGCAACAAATCCTTTATTATTTGTAATCCTAACTGTTTCCTTAGGAGGGTGGGTCTTGTTAACTGTAGGGCACCTTGTTTTGTGGAGCACCATGATGTGTTTGGGTCTGCAGGTTTGTGCAATGGATTGGGGGAAGAGATAATTGTTGCATAAGAAAAGAAAGAAAAAATGGAGAATGGAGGCATGGGCTTGGGGGTCAAGAATCCAGGAGACCGAAGCAAGCAGCAGAGTCTGAGAGACTTCAGGGAGGGAAAGTCATGGCGAGGGTGGGACCAGGAAGGGAGTTTGGAGGTGCAGATGTAGAATGTGAATTTTACCTTGGTTTCTTCAGGCTGTGTGATATAACTACCTTTCCTGCTCCCTCCCTCTCCTCCAGGATGCACACTGCCCACTAATGCTTTCTGTGTGATGGATCTGCTGGTGGGTGGAACTAGAAGAGGTGCTGAGTTCTGCGTCCAGTGATGCTGAGCAGTGTGAGACGATGCAAGAGTTGCAGGATACAAGGAGATGACAGTTGGCTTTTGTGTAGATTTCCACAGGTCTGACCATGCTATGTGTTTGTCATCTGCCAAACTTTATTCAATAAGCCTTAAGGTTTGGGTAGATATTAAAGCTCTCAGCTTATAGAATTTTCAACAGTTCTTT
>NW_007730704.1:19467-21816 GCF_000696425.1 Galeopterus variegatus
AAGCCTTAAGGTTTGGGTAGATATTAAAGCTCTCAGCTTATAGAATTTTCAACAGTTCTTTCCACAGTAGCAGAAAAGTAGAAGTGAGGGTGCAGAGGACAGTACCAGGACCATGTATCTCCGAGAGTCTTCATGTAACCCTGCTCCCATCCCCCATCAATGCCAGGTCTATTTTGCTTTTTGGTTCACGTCCTCAACCAAAAGTATTGGAGTCCACTCTTTGAGTCCCCTGCCTACCAGTACTCTGGTTCAATCCTCCCAAGAAAGGCACTGTACTATTTCCCTAGACATCCAACTATATAATTCTCAGTCCCTCAGGGGAGTTTACATTTTTGGTTGCTTCTGGAATCTTAAGTTAATCTTCCTGTCTCCCTTAGCACAGCTCTTTGGGGTGCTAGAAATTGTGTTATGTTTTATGGGTGCACATGGTGCTGCTTGGTATTCTCTGTTTCAGTTAATATTTCCATCATCTACCTGGTCATACAGGCTACAGTGCAACATTGTTGTTTTCACCACCTGTGAGTTAGCATATAAGCACTTCAGAGGGAAAATGGACCTCATAGGAGCACAGACTGTGACTTCCTTATAGCCTAACTTCAGGGGAGTAACCTCATCTACTTAGGGCTGATGGTTCTGCTGATTCTCTTGGCAACCTGTTCACAAATTATACTTATTGTTGTATGTATGCATCTCTTTTAACCTGTGTCTCTAGGGGTACTTCAAAAAATTTGTGGAAAAATGAAATTGAAAGATAATACTTCCATGAACTTTTTGAAGATGCCTCACATATACAGTCAGTCAATTACCACCACAATCATGAAACAGAACATTTCATCACTCCAAAAAGTACCCTTGTGCCCTTTGCAGTCATTCCTCTCCTTTCACCTCTACCCCCCCCCCAACCCCCTACCCCCCCCCCACCCCGGCCATCACTGATTTGTGTTCTAAACCTATGGTTTTAGCTTTTCTTAGAACTTAATATGAATAAAGGGAGGACCACTGCTGGTGGCCGGTCGTGGGGGCTGACCGCCACTTTGCCCTTGGCAGGAGAAGCTGCCTTGTTTATAGCAGGCAACAGCTTTGAAGTGTGGAGCAGGAAAAGAACTGTTTCTTAGCTGCAAAAGCGAGTTTCTAAACAGGGAACGTGGCGCCGGGGCCGCTGTAAATGCTGCCAGGATCCCGGAGGCTGGGGCCGCGCTGAAGATGGCCAGCTGCCCTATTCAGGATTCGAGGTTTCGGGCCAGCATAAAAGAAGATTCCTGGGAGCGCCCAAGCCGCGCCATGGGACCGAGTGAGCAGCCCAAGGCGGCAGCGGCCGAGGACGGGGACGGCGACGAAGTGGAGGTGGAGAGGGAGTTGACGGGCCTGGCCCAGCCCCGTGAGTGACTCCCAGCCCAGCCCTGCTTGCAGGGCGGATGCCCGCCCGACTTCCACCTGCCCCACCAGGCCACTCACTGGCCCCGGGTCTGCCTCCATTTTCTCAGGTGGTGGCAGCCCCGGCCCGGCTCGGCCAGGCCTGTCCTCCTTGCAAAACTCGGATCCTCACTGAGCCTTCCCACTTGCTTGCCTGGCGCGGGGCTTCCCGGGGCCTGCGGGCCGGCCTCCCCTCCCACTCCCTCTGCGGTTCTCTGGCGGGGCTGGTGGTGTGGGGCGTCCCCGGACAGCGTCGGGAGGGCAGGGAAGTGCGGGCCGAGCTGTCACTCCACCGCACCCTAGGCTCTGGGCCCCGGTAAACTTCCTGTTACCGGGAGGCAGATACCATCTCTGCGGCCACCAGTTCGTAAAAACGCCTAACCGATTTCTGGTTAGGAATAGTGTGGTTGGAGCGCTCCCAAGTTCGCTTGAACCTGCTGGAGAGCTGTCTGCGGGTGGGCACTGGAGTCGGTCTGCACCGGGGGGATTCAAAGGTGAACTGTGTGCTGCGGGCTCCTCCCCCAAGGAGCTCACGCTCTGGTGTGGGAGATAAGACAAGTACACAAATAACCGCGATACCAGGAGGAAGGTGATAAGTCCCGAGAAAGATCTACGCAGTGCTACAAAGGCACCCAGAGTGACTGGTCGTCTGCACCTAGCAGAAACCTGGAAGACTTCCTAGGCGAGGCGGTGCTGAGCAGGGAATTGAAGGCCCAGCTGATAGACGAGGGTTGCAGAAGACATGTCCCAGCCCAGCCCAGTGCGTACAGAGTGGGGAGACGTCCAGCTAGGGAGGTGGAGACTTGGCAGAAAACACACACCTTGCGGGCCACCACTGTGAGATCCAGCAGCCCAGCCTAGTGTGCACAGAGTGGGGAGACATCTGGCTAGGGAGGCAGAGACTCGACAGAAACCACACACTCTGCGGGGCTGCCA
>NW_007730704.1:22805-23333 GCF_000696425.1 Galeopterus variegatus
TCAAGCTCTAGATCCTATAGAACAAGAAGCCCTTGAAATGACTGACAAGGAATTTGGAGTGATAATTCTAAGGAAACTGAATGAGATACAAGAAAACTCAGCTAGACATCATGATGAAATGAGGAAAAATATACAGGACCTGAAAGAGGAAATGTACAAGGAAATCAATGTCCTGAAAAAAAATGTAGCAGAACTTGACGAACTGAAGAAGTTATTCAGCGAAATAAAAAACACAGTGGAGAGTTTAACCAGCAGGCTTGTGGAAGTGGAAGAGAGAACCTCTGAACTTGAAGATGGGATGTTTGAAATAACACAAGCACACACACACACAAAAGAAAAAAGAATCAAAGACATTGAAGAAAATCTGAGAGAGATATCAGACAACCAATATCTGAGTCATGGGTATTCCAGAAAGGGAGGAAAAAAGAGATTGCATTGAAAACATATTCAATAAAATAGTGGCAGACAACTTCCCAGGTATAGGAAAAATCACAGATCTTCATATCCAGGAAGCTCAATGATCTCCAA
>NW_007730704.1:23686-24339 GCF_000696425.1 Galeopterus variegatus
ACAAAAACTGCGGGAGTTCACTACCACATGACCACCCTTACAAGAAATCCTCAAGGGAGTATGGGCTTGGTTCCTGAAAAATAACTATCATTGCTGTAAAAACCCAAGAAAAATCAAAACCCACTAGTATAATAAAAATGGCATTCATGAAGAGAAAACAAACAAACAAAAATGCTATCTACAACCCAAGGAACCAACAAACACAGAAAACAAACAGTAAATCAGAAAGCAAGGAACAAAAGACACCAATAAAATGCTAGGAATAAATCAACACCTTTCAATAACAACTCTTAATGTAAAAGGCTTAAATTCTCCAATCAAAAGCCACAGACTGGGTGACTGTATTAAAAAGGAGGACCCAGCTATATGCTGCCTACAAGAGACCCACGTCACCCATAAAGATTCACATAGACTAAGAGTGAAAGGATGGAAAAAGATGTACCATGCAAACAGAAAAGAAAAACGAGCTGGTGTAGCTATTCTTATATCTGATAAAATAGATTTTAAACTAAAAACCATAAACAGAGAAAATGAGGGACACTACATAATGATAAAAGGACTGATGCATCAAAGAAGACATAACAATCATAATTATGTATGCACCCAGTGTTGGAGCAGCCAGATTTATAAAACAAACTCTATTAGACCTAAAG
>NW_007730704.1:26254-27017 GCF_000696425.1 Galeopterus variegatus
GGAGAGGAAGGAGGGAGGGAGGTTTTGGTAATGGGCCACAATAATCAACCACAATGTATATTGACAGAATAAAATTAATTAATTAATTAATTAATTAATTAATTAATTAAAAAAAGAATTTAATATGAATAGAGTTATACATAGGTAGTCTGGCTCCTTTCATTTATCATAATGCTTTTGAGATGTTGTTGCTTGTATGTGTTAGCTGTTCCTTTTTATTGCTGAGTAGTATTGCGTTATATGAACACACCACCATTTGTTTATTCATTTACCATCTGATTCATTAGAATTGTTTTCAGGGTTTGGCTATTATAGATAAAACTGCTACAAATATTTGAATGTAAATTTTTGAGAGGATATATATTTTAACTTCTCTTTGGTAAATTTAGGAGTGGGATTGATAGTTCATATGGTAAATGTACTTTCAATTTTTTAAGAAACTGCCAAACTGTTTTCCAAAGTGTCTGTACCGTTTTGCATTCCCACCAGCAATGAGAATTCTGATTGCTCTAGATTCTTGTCAACACTTGGTATTATTATTCTTTGAAAATTGCATTGCAGGTTTTTTTGTTTGCTTGTTTTGTTTCTTCATTTCCCTAATGCCCGGTGAAGTTGACATCTTTTCTGTGTTTATTTGTCATTCATAACTCTCCTTTGGAGAAATGTCTATTCACATCTTTTTCCCATTTTTAAAATCAGGGTTTTTTTTTTTTTATTACTCAGTTGTAAAAGTTGCTGTGACTATTAAAAACCTGCTGACATT
>NW_007730704.1:27598-29221 GCF_000696425.1 Galeopterus variegatus
CTCAGAGTTCTTGTAGAACTGGTATTTCTTCATTAAATGTTTGATAGAATTCACCAGTGAAACCATTTGGAGCTAAAAATTGTCTGTTTGTTTTTGTGGGAAGGTTTTAAACTACAGATTCAATTTCCTTAATAGATATAGGGCTACTCCTGTTATCGATTTGTTATTGTGTGAGCTTTGGGAGTGTGTGTCTTGCGAGGGATTTGTCCATTTCATCCAAGTTGTTGAATTTATTGGCATGACATTGTTCATGGCACTCTTTCACTTTTCTTTTAATGTCTGCGGGATCTGTAGTTATGTCCTCTATTTCATTCCTGATATTGGTGAATTGCGACCTATTTTTTTTTTTACATTAGTCTGGCTATTATCTTTCTGTTTATTTTTTTCTTTCAGTCTTTTTCTGTCTGTGCTATTCATTTGGGATAGTTTCTATTGCTATGTCTCGAGTTCACAGGTTTTTTATTCTACAGCGTTTAAACTGTTGCTAATTCCATTTTACATTTTTATCTTTTCAGAGAATCAACTGTTGGTTTTATTGATTTTTCTCTATTTTCTTTCTTTTTCCTCATTCACTGATTTCTGCTCTTATTTTTCTTTCCTTTTGATTATTTTAGGTTTAATTTGCTTTTTCTTCTTTTTTTGAGTCTCTTGAAGTGGAAGTTTACATCACTGATTTGAGGCTCTTCCTCTTCTTTTTCTTCTCCTTCTTCTTTGATGTGTCTTGTGTGGGAATGCTGGTCAGAACTCAGTCCATCCTCTGGTCTTTGGGGCTCTGGCTTCAATAGTTACAAGCTTTTCCCTCCACAGGTTGCTTAGCAACCGAGGAAGGGAAAGTAGCAAAATGCTATACTTGTGTGAGATAAGGGGCATGATGCCAGCAACCCCTGAGATAAGCGATAGGAGGCTGTGGGATGCCTGGGAATCTCCCACTTTCCTAGCCTTTCACTCTTTGGCACAGCTCCGCTTTTGTCCCTAACTCCCTTATCAGCTTCAGCTCTTTCCCTCAGGGGTTGTGGAGAAAGCAGCTGCACAGCGCTTGGATGGATTGATACCTCACCTATCCCTGTCAGTAACGACCCATCAATATTAATAACAACAACAATAATAAACTCCTTGTAAATCATATGGAGTTGCCTGCCTCATTCTTTAATATCAGGATATCTTCTCAGTTTGGTGGGCTTTCTACTGTTAGCTGACACTTGGACAGTCTCGTTTTTATTTTACTATCAGTTCAAAATACTTTCTAATTTTTCTTGTGATATGTTTTTTGAATTCGGATGTTTAGATGTATGCTGCTTAATATCCAACTAATTGGGGATTTTTTTTCCTGTAACTGATATCTAGTTTAACTTGGTGGTGGTTAAAGAACACATATTGTATAATTTCAGTTCTCTTAAATTTGAGACTTATTTCATCACCTAGAACATGGTCTACCTTAGTGAATGTTTCACATGCATTTGAAAAGAATGTCTCTTTTACTTCTGTTGTGTGGTGCATTCTATAAATATCAATTAGATCAAGTTGGTTGGTGGTGTTATTCAATTTCTGATGTTCTTATGAATTTTTTTTTTTTTTGCTACTTGTTCTGTCAATAACTAACAAAGAAGTGTCGATGTCTCCAGC
>NW_007730704.1:29989-31496 GCF_000696425.1 Galeopterus variegatus
TTTTTTTTTTTTTGCTACTTGTTCTGTCAATAACTAACAAAGAAGTGTCGATGTCTCCAGCTATTATTGTAGATTTATCATTTTTTTTCTGTCATTGCTATGAATTTTTTCTTCATGTATTTAAAATTCTGTTATTAGGCACATACATGCTTGTCATTATCAAGTTTTCCTCTTTGTCTCAGGTAATAGTCCTTGCTCAGAAATGTACTTTGTCTAAAAATATTGGTATTTGTATAGTGTGTATTTTCATCCTTTTACTTTCAACTTATCTTTGTCGTTACATTCATGTAACACAGTATTTCTGGGACTGCAATTTTACATATTGATATTGCCCCTCAGGTCATTAATGTACTGTTTCTTTCTTTCAGTCTTTTTCACCCTTTGCTTAAGACAGTTTCTAGTGCTATGTTTCAAGTTCACAATTTTTTATTCTACAGTGTTTAAGCTGTTGCTACCTCATCCATTGTAATTTTAATTTCAGAGACCGTATTATTTTCCAGAAGTTCCATGAATCTTTTTTATACCTTTCATTCCTCTCCTGATCATTCTTATGTTTTTTTTCCATTCCTATGTTTTCTTCTAACTTCTTGAATATATGGAGCATATGTATATAATACCGTTTAAAAACACCCTTGTCTGCTAATTCCAATATCTCTGTCATTTTTGGCCTTATTTCTATAGACTCAATTTTGGCTCACTGTGGATCTTACTTTCCTGCTCTTTTGCATGCCTGGCATAATCTGGTGTAGTGATTTCTCAGACTTCATTCCCTGGCTCTGATAGTTTTCTCTCACATGTGCCCTAGATCTTTACCCAGTGGAAGACTTTAGAACTGTCCATGGAGCTCCCTCCTCTCCAAGGGAAATTTTAGCTGCCTTGGCCTCCTCAAACTTCAATCTCTTATCTCTTCATCTTGTGAAACTGCCATGCTCTGTTTGGGTTTCCTCTTCCTATACTACTACCTGGAAACTTCCTCCAGCGGAAAACTGGGGCAGTTGTAGGGCTCGCCTCATTTATTTCCCTTCTATCAGAGATCACAATCTCACATTGGCCTTTGGCCAGTGTCTTAAAACCATTGCTTTATATATTTTGTTTGATTTTCTAGCTGTTTAGGGTGGAATGGTAAACCAGTCCCTGGTTCTTCATCATGGCCTGAGGTGGAATTACATACACATTAGCTCAGCCAAACTTAATCCCTTGACTCTCTGGACTCCTAGATTTATCTTTCACACAAAGACAAACACACACACAAATGTGCAATTTTTTGGTGTGGGTTTTAGTAAACGAGGAAATATGTGGTTGTTATAAGTTTGTAAGAACCAGGATGGAAGGTGTTTCCAATATAATACCCAAGAGAATGCATATGGCCACTGTACTGGTGGAAGCCTTTTTTAGCTTGAATGCAGCTCTCTGGTTTCTTATCTACAATTGTGGATGTGTATAAGGACTGTTTAGTCATGTTGAGGGTAGTGGGAGGCTCCATTTAAACACAGGAAAAATCTTGAGG
>NW_007730704.1:31786-34735 GCF_000696425.1 Galeopterus variegatus
TAGCTTGAATGCAGCTCTCTGGTTTCTTATCTACAATTGTGGATGTGTATAATGACTGTTTAGTCATGTTGAGGGTAGTGGGAGGCTCCATTTAAACACAGGAAAAATCTTGAGGGACGGTAGCAGTAGATGTGCTCTGGTGTTGACTTCTGTCATTTCTGGGAATAAACTAATGTTGCCACCATCAAATTTGATGGAAGGATGATGAGAGCTGAAATGGTAGGAGATCCCACCACTGGTCTCTTTTCAGAGGACCGAGGGTTGGGGAAAGGAAGAGAGGATATAGTCAGGGCCTATTATCCATTTCTTTTTTTTTTTTTTTTTTTTTTTTTTTTTTTTTTTTTTCTTTTTTTTCTTTTTTACTGACCGGCAACGGGATCGCAACCCTCGGTGTTGCGCCCGCACCAGACTTTGGACTTCCCAGCCTCCAGATCTCCACATGGGATCCGAACCCTCGGCGGGAACGCCGCCGCGCTCTCAAGCGGCGCACTCTCCAGTGCGCCACCGGGCCGGCCCTATTATCCATTTCTTTGACTTTATCTTTTATCAGATGAATTCCCTTCTTGCTTTGAAAGCCAACGCCTGATACAAAGGATGCCAGTCCAGTATTAATGGATGCGTGGATAAGAAAAAGAGACACTAGCGTCCTCTGTTCTATCCTGCCAGCAATTCTGGAGATACTTTATAATGACAACTACCAGGCTCTGGTTACTAAATACTGGGTTTACAGCTTTTTATTATAATCACTGCATTTTAGTTTCAAAAGATATTTTAATTGGGTGGTTTGGACTAATTTAGAGTTGTCAGAATCCATATAGCATAGCAGAATCACCTTAGGGATTTTGAAATGTATGACTCAAAATAGAGGTGGAAAAAAAGGGGGTGTGTGGAATCTGTGTTGACTTTAAAATCCACTCAGAGCAAGGGAAATTTACAGCGGGGGCTGCCTTCTGCACTCCTGCCACTTCACTGCTGATTCTGCACTTGGGGAGACAGGCTGTCATTTCAGTGCAGGTTGTTCATTTAAATGATTTGTTCAGAACAAAATGCTCTCTGTGAAGAAAACTTTGGGTTAAATTCTTTTACCAAAATTCCTTGTCATACTAAAAGATGAAATTTGCCACATCAATAGTATTTTAGGAAAACCAGCTAAAATTGATAATGAAGTGCCCTAAATACTTGAAAATGTCTGAGAATTGCAGTTCATCAGAAAGCTGCTCATCTCCAGCTTTGTGAAGTTTTGAAACAGGGCCATCTAATCAAATCCCCTGTGAAACCATGAGCACACCCTCTAAGACCTTACATTTCAGACTTTAAATTACCCTTGTTAATGCCTCTAAATCCAAATTAACTGTCCCTGATATAAATAGTCTGCTCAGAAATAAATGCCTTTTGACTCAAATTCTTACACTGGTTAAGTCGGTGATTAGTTCTGTGAGTACACATTTAATTATGTTTCTAAAAGTTCTAAGTTGTTCACTTTTTTTCCCTGGAAAACAGCCCTTTCTAGACTGTCTCCTCTCACACTGCCACCCTCTCAACCATCAAATTTCATTGAAGAATTGAGAAATATATACATGAGACAATCTGTGATGAACAAAAGATATAGATGGTATAGGACCCAGATGTTTGTTACAGAACTAACTGGACTGTATATGACCCATCAAACACATTGCTGGCATTGCGGGCAGTGTTAAAGGGTATTTCCATGGACTGGCTGAAGAGAACAGGACTCTAAGGAAGGACATGCAGATCTCTCCCTAGTCAAATGGGATAGAGGGTTTGTTCACCGAACTCATTTTGTTCTCTTTCTGGAAACATAGTTAAATTACGTTTTCCACCTTCATGCACTGAAGGTAGAGGGGCCCTGTGATTGAGTTCTGGCAAAAGCAACGAGGATGAAAAAGCTATACACTACTAGCGGCCTTAGCTCCTGAAATATTCCGCATCATCTTGCATGTTTTCTTGTGTCTCCTCTCCCACCCCTGTTTGGTGGCTGTCATTGCCCAGGAAGACCATGGGAGCCTCCATCAGCCTGGGTCCTTTAACGTCTGAGTGGAGCCTACCTCTCCACTCTAATCCCAGTGATATGGCTTGAATGTGTCCCCCACAGTTTCATGTATTAGAAACTTAATCCCAACTGTGACAGTGTCAAGAAGGTTGTAAATCCTATTACGGTAATTGAAAGGTGGGCCTTCAAGAGGTGATTAGACTGTGAGGACTGTATCCTTGTGAATGGATTGATCCATTCATTGAGTAATAGGCATGGTTCTGATGGCTTTAGAAGGAGAGTAAGAAGCTTAACTCCCTCTCTCTTGTTCAGCCATTTTGCCATGTGACACCCTGCATCACTATAGAGTCATCACCAGGAAAAGTCCCTCAGCAGATGTGTTCCCAGACTTTGGACTTCCCAGCCTCCAGAATTGTAAGAAATAAATTTTACTTCTTTATAAATTACCCAGTGTCAGGTGTTCTGTTATAAGCAACAGAAACAGACTAATTCACCCCACAACCTGCAATGAACTGTGATGTGGATGTGAAATGCACTTTTATCCTTGTAAACCAGTGAGATTTGGGGGTTGTTTATTAATTACCCTGATTTATACAGGAGAGAAGAAACTGGAAAAAAGGAAAGAGGATGATGTGAGAGAAAGGCAATAATTTCCTTGTGAGCATTCTGACATTTTTCTGCAGATTTCAAAGTAAGAACATTGTATTAGTCTGTTTCTGTTGCTTATAACAAAATACTTGGAACTGGGAAATTTATAAGAAAATGAAATTTATTGCTCACAGTTTTGGAAACTGGGAGACTAAACTCTTAAGTGCTCTTCTTTTAAAGCTCTCAGAACCATGCCCCTGACCACTATTATTATTCCATTCACTTCAGCAAGGTCCTACAACCTAATCACTTTTTCAAGGCCTCACCTTTTAATTATCATAATAGGATTT
>NW_007730704.1:35506-36901 GCF_000696425.1 Galeopterus variegatus
CACACATGGTTGTTAAACACTGAAAACATGTAGCAGAATAGCTGGAGGTAGAACCACAAAGTGCTTTCTGACAGAGTTTGAGCTTGTGGAATCAGAGAGGCAGGCTGTGGATGAAGATGATGGCGCCTGGACAGAGACGATATTGTAAAGACCACACTGGCGATTGCGATGGGAAATGTGGGAACAGAGCCTAGTCAACTTTAGCCACCAGACATTTACTAATGTTCTTATACATTGTTTCATGCTGATTAAACTTCTTAATTAACTCTATTCCAAGATATCCTGCAAGATATGGTATGTGCCTGTTACTGTGTAATGGGTGTCCCAGGTATATTCAGGCTATGCAGAATGGAAAATTAGTAAAAATTTTTCATCTGAGCCATTTGTGGAAGCAATAATTGGCACAGGGTTAAATCACCAAGAAGTCTTTATATGAGCAAAAGAAATAAAAATCACTGGGCCGTGGAATTCAAAGTTTGCAGAGGAGGAAGGAGGCAAGCGCGACTGGCAGCAGAAGGTAAAGAGAGAGGAGTGATGATGTGAAAGTCTTGTAATGTAGGAATGAGGTAGGGGAAGAAGGTGAAATTAAGCAATGTAGGCAAAATAAAGTCTGGTTACCAAGAGCCTTGAAAACCATCACTGGGATTTGAATTTGAAGCTACAGGCCAGAGCTCCCAGGTCAATCAAATATATAGACAAGCTGGACTTACCCAATCATTTATTCTAGTAACTTTCATCATTTAATTTTCCCCAATGGCATGTTCATGGGCATTTCTAGCTGGGAGAAGGTGTGACTGAACACCCCATCCCTAAACCTAAGCTTCCAGAAATAATGAAAAGTACTTTTCTGTGCTTCTTCCTCGGGTACCTTTCCTCCTCATCCACCTGACGACAGAGTCTCATCCTTCCAGGTCCAGTTCTGTTGCGTTCTCTGCTGTGAAGCCTCATCCACGTAGCAGCTCATCATTCCCTCCCTGTGCAGGCACAGTACTAGATATATGCCTCTATTTTTTTCCTGCTTATTGCAAGTATTTATTAGTTATCTGGCTCCCACACTAAACCATGTATTCCTTGAGGAAAGTGACCATGTCTCATTTAACTCTGTATCTGAACACTGAAGATAAGGCCTGCTGTCTGGTAGGTACTCAAGAATAACATATGACAAATGCATAGATGGATGGATAAATGAATGAAACTTAAATAGGTTTATTTTACCCTGAAAAAAGGTTGATGGCTTTATTTAGACATCCACCACAGCTGTTGTGTATACTTATTTGTCTAGATACCTGGCTTCCTTTATTAGATACCAAGACCCCTTGAGTCTTGTTCATAAATTTGTTCTCAGCACAGTTCAGTGTCTAGCATATATAAAACACTAAATAAAATGTTTACTGA
>NW_007730704.1:37838-39095 GCF_000696425.1 Galeopterus variegatus
ATTTGGATGATTATAATAATATATTTTTTGAAGTAAATAAATTACAGAAAACATTGCACTGGCCACAGGAATGTTTTAGGTTTTGATATTGAAGACTTATCTCTCTGAATAAGATAAATCAAATTGAGCCCATCATAATTAGTCTGTTGCTTCTCTGAGTACTACTTGTGAGTAAATAGGCCGATAAAACGTAAGCCACTGTTTCTGATGCAGTACTCTTGGGGGTTATGGACTGGTGAGGAGCGGACTTCCATCTGACAGACAGGAGTAGGTGTGCTCGTCTAGCCATGGCAGAGGCTGTTGGAGGATACACCCCACTGGTTTATGTAACACTTTGATACTCAATGTATCCTTGTGACTTCTACCTTTCCCTCAGTTGAGAAAAACCACTAGTGTTGCATTTATATCCAACCATATCCAAGACCAGTAGAAAATGACCAGGCAGGTGGTTTCTTTTCATTCTCGATCCACTAAAACAAATAAACAGGTCTCTTTCCTCCTTTATAAGGGCCTGGTGTTAAGAGTACTTTATTTGAAAATGAGTCGCTTGGGAAGAAGAAAAATAGAGGAAATAGACTATTCTTTCCCTAATTTCTCTAAACAACTCAGAGTCAACAAAAACATAGGCTCAAAAGTTGTTATGATAAGATATAGCCATGAAAGTACTTTGTAAACTAGAAAGTTTTATGCCAACAATAAATACTATAATTAAAGTTTATCCACAAAATAATTGCCTATTGTTTTTACTGAATAAATACTTGTATAATCAATGAATAAAATGTTCCTTCTTTAAAGATACAGATAAAAAGTTCAAGTAACATTCAATGAATTGAACAATGCTAATGAGCATTAGCAGAATTCTGGCTAAAACACATATTAAGAAAAAGATTTTATCCAGTTTTGTGTCTTAACTCTTTATTTTATTTGGTCCAGTCGAGACATACTTCAAATTTGCCAGCTAAATAAAGTGGCGATAGTGGCTGAAGTGTGATCTGAAGTAGGTAGAATCTATCCATTTGTGCATGTGTGTGTGTTTGTGTATACGTGAACAAGGAAGTGGGGAGAATAATAATAACTCTTCAGGATTATGACCACTGCATCATCATGCTAATGAAATGCACAAGTACAGATAAAAGAACAAAGAAGCCTTTCAGATGTTCCCATTACTTGTATCATTACAGAAACCCATACATCCTTAGGATGCCCACTCTCACCACTCCTATTCAACATAGTATTGGAAGTATTAGCCAGAGCAAT
>NW_007730704.1:40565-86544 GCF_000696425.1 Galeopterus variegatus
ACAATAATCAACTACATTGTATATTGACAAAATAAAAATAATAATAAAAAAAAGAAAGAAACCCATACATCCTTTAAATCAGGTATGTGGAGATCAAAGATAAATTATGAGTAGCACAGAAATACAATGTTATTTCAGAAGTACAAATAGAAGACAGCTGCATTTATATAATGATAAACATTTTTAATGTTAATTAAAAATTGTTAAACAATACTTTTCCTTTTTACTAATCATAAGGACTCTAAGACTCATGTCACATCTACCAAGCAAAAATGAAGGCGAACTGTATCAATCACTGTATAAATTCGTGTTATAATCAATTGATATGATTTAGATCACACTCTTTCTCCTTCCAAAAGCCATCCATCTTACATTCAAGAAAGCCAAGTAAAACTAAGGAGAAAGAGGACAAAATTAGTTGCCCATGGGGGAAAAAGAAAAAAAAAATTCTTCTGGAAGACTTAAGAAAACTTTGGGTTTAAACACTTTGCCCCTGATGTTTTAAGAGCTGTATTGCTTATGAAATGTAATGCACTAGGTTGAAGAATACTAGGTCTTTCCTCAAAAAACTAAAAATAAAACTACCATATGATCCAGCAATCTCACTTCTGGGTGTGTGTGTGTGTGTATATATATACACATACACACAAAGGAATTGAAATCAGTATGTCAAAGAAATATGTGTACTCCCATATTTATTGCAGCATTATTTACAATAGCCAAGATATGGAACCAACCTAAGTGTTCACCAATGGATAAATGGATTAAGAAAATATGAAATATATGCACAATGGAATACTATGGAGCCTTAAAAAAATCCTGTCATTTGCGAAAATATGCATGAACTTGAAGTTCTAAGTGAAATAAGCCAAGCACAGAATGACAAATATCACATGAGATCACTTACATGTGGAATATAAAAAAGTCAAACTAGTGGGAGTAAAGAATAGAACAGTGGTTACCAGAGACTGGGGGTGGGGGTGGGAGGCTAGGGAGATATTGGTCAAAGGCATGAAGTTTAAGTCAGACAGGAGGAATAAGTTTGTGAGATTTATTGCACAGCAGGGTGACTATAATTAATAATGATGTAGTATATATTTCAAAATTTCTGAGAGAATAAATTTCCAATGTCTCATCACAAAAATAAGTGTTGAATATGTTAATTAGCTTGATATATCATTCCACATTGTACCCCATAAATATATACAATTACTATCTGTCAATTAAAAATAATGTTAATAAAAAATTCTTAGGGGAAAGAAAAAAAAAAAGAATACTAGATCTTGCAAAGTTAGTTGAGCCTCAAGTCCTCAAAAGGCAACGCAGCAGTACTCATGACTATATGCCTGCTCTATTTTTCCTTAGTTTATTCCCTGTTGGTCATTAATAACTCTATAGAAAATAAATAAACCTGTATGATGTTGCAACAGTGTTTTTCAAACTTAAGTAATGTAATAATTCCCTTTAGAGGAGAGAAAACAAATTCTTTCATATTTTCAGTGTTAAATTATTTTTATTATACCTTTACTTAAATATTTACAAATAACAAATTACATATAAACTGACGGTGTATAGTTTGGTCTGATTATAAAACTGAAATCAATTTACAAATTAAATGCAAACAAAAATGTAAAACTAATAAAATTCAAGTAATAGATATGTTTTAATAAAAAAATGGTATTGGGTTGAATAGTTGAAAGATGCACTTGGGGATTTTATGTTTCATTGTATATTTCCTTGATTTTGAGCATGGTGGAACATTATTTGAGTCCTTGAGCATTGTCTTTACTTTTTCCTTTTAAACAATGACATTAATTTGAACTAATTAATGTTTTGATGGCTGATTTGCTTAATAGCACCCTCCAAATTGCAATTAAATTTTTTTTTCCTTTTTGTCTTTTTTCGTGTCCGGCAACGGATCACAACCCTCAGTGTTGCGCCCGTACCGGACCGGGACCGGCAACAGGATCGCAACCCTCGGCGTTGCTCCCGCATCTCTCTCAGCCAGTGAGCGGCCGGTCTGTATGTGGGATCCGAACCCTCGGCGGGAGCGCCGCTGCACTCCCAAGCGGCGCACTGTAGCAGTGCCCCACCGGGCTGGCCCTTAAAATTTTTTTTAACAATAAAAAGGCACAATAAAAAATTTTTCCATTTTTCCTATTTATTACCTATTTCCTATTTATTACTGAATGAACTGTTGCTAGTCAGTGTCTATACAAGGATAGGATCTGCGTGCTGTGAAATGTGTGCTAGGAGGTATCTTTACCACTTCCTTACATCTGAATGACTTTGAAACCTCTATTCATGTAATGTGCCAGAACAATTTGTAGGAGAATGCCCTCTCTAATGCACCTTCACAGGTTTTTCTGATGAACATGAGCAATTTTTCCCCCTTGCCCCCTTGCAAATAATGATCCTTGTAAGGTAGGGTGATATGATTTTTTTTTAAGCTGAAGAACAAGATGAAAGAATCTTACAGGGAGATGAAGGAATTTTTCAAAATTTAACTTTAATTTTTTTAAAATTTATTTTTTAGTTGAAATGTATTGATTGTCCATATTTATGGGGTACAGAGTTATATTTCAATATGTGTTACAATGTGTAATGATCAAATTGGGGTAGTTAGCAAATTCATCATTGGAAAAATTTTTCTTTTCTTTGCGATGAGAACATTTAAGCTCCTCTCTTCTAGCCATTTGAGAACATATAATAAATTATTGTTAATTATAGATGCTACTACTACTGTACACCACTAGACCTTATTTTTCCTATCTAGCTGTAATTTTGTGTCCATTAACCAACCTCTCACTATCCCCTCTCCCCCTCCCCTTCCAGTCTCTACTAACTACAAATTCTACTCTCTACTTCTAAAAGTTCAACTTATTATTTTTTTAGCTCCCACATATGAGTGAGAACATGCCTGTGTTTTACTTAACATTGTGCCTGACATTTTACTTAACACAATGTCTTCCAGGCTTGGGGAACTCCCATTTCAATTCCTGGGTGCAGACTCAGTCTGTTGGTGAGGTCCTGCACTCAAATCAGCCTTCTGTCCCCACCACCTGAAATCCATGGCCCCTATCTCATGTCTACCCTAACTACTACACTCTGCCAGGGGGCAAACCAAACTCCCTACTGGCTTTTAAAAATCTAAGTGGAAATGCAGACTCTTATTAGATCCAAAGTTGAAGAGGTAAGAGACAAAGACACCTTCTTATCTTATTTCCTGACACCTTTTCTCCTGCCCACTACGTCATAGCTCCTTTCAAGTTTTGTGGGCTGGTTATTGAGGCCTTACATAAAACCCAATTTAAGTATTTATAATTTTTCAGCAAGCTAGAGTGCCCTCTTGTGGGAATGTCTAGTAGTTACCCAGGTACTGCAGACCATCTGAATTTATGGGTCCGCATATTCCAGCGGCGCTAGGATGAACACCCTCAGCCACTGCTTTATTTTTTACTCGCCTCACAGGTTTCACAGCCATAGTTAAATTGGAAGGGGTGAAAATATGGTAGGCAGTAGCCAGTGGTATAAGAATACATTTTCTAAACAATATTATTTTCATTTCTCTCTTTTTCTTTTCAAATGTGGTGGTGATAGGGAGTGTGGGGAATGTAGTAATTTCCTAGAATAAGCCAAATTAAAGAAATTACTAGATGTATTTAACTTCACTCACAAAGGAAACATTTATTTGGGTTTTCAAATGCTTCATTGGGGACCTAAATATAGTCCTTCCAGGGATGGTTAAATACTCAAGGACTTACTCTCGCTCGAGTAACAATTATTCAGATCTCATCATAACATAGTTAAGAGCTCTAGCATAAGTAGGCTGCAAAGTTTTAGAACAAAATATACCTGTTATAAGGCAATGAGTACTAATAATAACTTAAATACACAGTTACTTACTACTTCAAGGCATATATTTTTAAAACTTTTTATATGAAAGAATATGAGAGAAGAATATAATGAGCCCCCATTTACCTATCAGACAGCTTCGACAATTGCCAGTTCATTACTGATCTTATTTCCTCCATATCTCTTTCCTTCTTCCTCAGTTATTTAGAAGTAAATTCCAACTGTTATATCCTATCACCTATAAATATTTCAGAAGGTATCTCTAAAAGATCAGAACTTCCCGTTAAAAATATAACCATAATATTATCATATACAAAAAATTAACAGCAATTCATTAATATCATAAAATATTGAGGTAATATCCAAATTTCTGTCTGTGGGAAATTTTAATCTATGTGTTCTCTCTCTCTCTCTCTTTCTTTTCCCATATTTTTAAGAAACTGAATCACTCGTCTGAAGTTATTACAATCCGTATTTATCTGAATGTGTCATTTTGGCATTTTACAAGGAGTACCTCTGTCCTGGTGTTTCTTTTAAATGAGTCGTTAGATCTAGAAACAGATTCAGGTTCAATGACTGTTTGGCAAGGCCTCTCCACAGGCAGTGAGGCAACATGCCACCAGGAGGCACAGTTGTCTCTTTTTGGGGTATACACAGGTGTTGATGGATGCTCACTGCATTGATTCATTAATGAACAAATGGGTGCAAAATGGTGATATTCTAACTCTGCCATTCCTTCTCCTTTTATTAGTTTTTCACGCTTCTTTGAAGAAATTTCCCCTCATCAATTATTTTGTTACTTTAAGATGCAATTTGTGTAAAGAGGCTAGAAAAATGCTTGACTTTTCCTAACCAGATTTCAAAACAATGAGTTGGTTTCCTAACATCACCCAAAAGTGACAAATGAGTTTTTAAAAAAATCATTTTGAATTTATGTATGTGAACGTACTTGATATTTCTTGACCCACTGAAGTCATTATATTTATTGATGCTCAAATTTTTTCACCTTTGACCAGTGGGAGCCTTAAAGTTGGCTCCTGAATCCTTTTGACATTACCCTACTAGTCTTTAAAAACTTCCCTGCTTTCGGGCCGGCCTGGTGGCGCACTACTACAGTGCGCCGCTTGGGAGTGCGGCGGCGCTCCCGCCGAGGGTTCGGATCCCACATACAGACCGGTTCCCGCTCACTGGCTGAGCGAGGTGCGGGTGCAGCACCGATGGTTGTGATCCCGTTGCTGGTCCCGGTCCGGTACGGGCGCGACACTGAGGGTTGCGATCTGTTGCCAGACATGAAAAAAGACAAAAAAAAAAAAAAAAAAACTTCCCTGCTTTCTAGTATGACAAGATGTCCCAAGATTCCTTTACATTCCCTAACCGAATCTGAAATTAGCTGTTTTTCTAAGACATTGGTTCTCAAAGAGTGGCCTGGGGACCCCTGGGAGTCACTGTGGTCCATTCACAGAGTTTGTGAGGTCAAAATTATTTTCATAATAATATTAAAATGGTATTTTCCCTTTTTAACTCTCATTTTCTCACATGTGTGCATGGGATTTTCCAGAGGCTACATGATATGTGGTATTACGACTGAATACAGAAGCAGTTGTAGGATTCTGGTGTCATTTATTAAGCCAGACATTAAAGACATTTACAAAAAGGTAAAACAATGGCATTCCTCTAATTTTTGTTAATGGGCATATTGCTATTTTTAAATGTTTTAATTTCTGATGCAGTAAACATCAATAGGTATAACCCACATAAACAAACACTCTTATGGTCCTCAACAATTTTTAAGAGTTTAGAGAGGTCTTGGGAGTAAAACATGTGAGAACTGCTGCTTCAAGGAGCCTGGTTCCTTTCAGTGGAAAATGGTATTTAGAAGATCACAACCTAGGAACTAAAGATGCTTTTGGTTACTGTACGGATAATGCGATGATTTGAAGTTAATTGGAAGTATGTGTCTTTGAGATTATCCACCAATTAGATCAGTTAGATCCATGTGTTTTATTTTACTTTTGATTTTAGGGATTGCTTTTTGTAAATTTAATTTTGTTTTATAATGATATGAAATATTTACTTCTAAAGTAAAACCTATGAAATAAGATATATTAGAGAAGTCTAGCTTCTATTCCTTTCCCTCCCTTATAAGTAACATTTTTTAAAAAACAAATCAATTGTTGCCATTATTTTTTAAATTTAAGCAAATATGTATATATATATATTTTTAGTATTACCACAACTCTCCTCTTTTTGGATAAAGGTAGCATTATGTATATACTTCTTGCCACTTAGTTTTTTTCACTGAACAATGCATTCTGGAGATCACTCTTCAGTTATACATAAAGTTTTCCTTATTATTTTTTATGACTGCATTAGCACTCCATTGCTTTGTTATACCATAATTTATTCAACCAGTCCTCTATTGAGATATTTTGGGGTTATTTACAGTATTTTGCTATTATAGGTCATGCTGCAGTGAATAGTCGTGCACACCCTTTCTCGTTTACGTCGTATCTTCGGGACAGGGTTCTAGAAATGGGATTGCTGGGTCAAAGAGTGAATTCATCTCTGTAATCCTGCTAAATACTAAGCTACTCTTTTTACTTCCGCTGTAGCTGCTCAAAGTCACTTTACCAGTTACTACCAGGGTGGGGACTTGAATTTGGAAGTAACTGTCTTCACGACTCTCTAGGTCAAGGGAAGAGGAATTCCAAGGTGGGTGAGGAAAGCAAAGAATTCTGCATCTGAACATCACATTCACTGAAATACACATTCTCATTCTTCCACCTCCCAGTACACAAGTTCTTCCTCCTTATCGGAACCTCCAGTCCTCTGAGCTCCCATTCTTCCTTCTTATGGGTCATTCCCCTCCTTACCCCCGTAACTAAGGCCTCCCGTGCCCCACTCGTAATCCCGGCCCGTAAACCGGGGTGGAGGGCTTTGCGCATGCCCGGACATTGCTTTCCTCGCGAGACGTTTGGAGCCGGGGCAGAAACAGGACCGGGGTGTGACGCCATAACCGCGCGCCGCTCCCAGGTGTTCTCGCAAGGTCGCTTTGCGGGGCGGAGGCGTATGTAGGTGACTAAACCCTAGTTTGGGGTCGCGCTGTGTCCTTTTGCCTCTGTGTCAGCGGCGACATGTCGGGGTACACGCCAGATGAGAAACTGCGGCTGCAGCAGCTGCGAGAGCTGAGAAGGCGATGGCTGAAGGACCAGGAACTGAGCCCTCGGGAGCCGGTGATGCCCCCGCAGAGGACGTGGTCTCTGGAGAAATTCTGGAATAAGTTTTTGCAGGATGGGACCCCCTGGAGGAAGTTGGTGAGTGACAGACCTCGCCGTCCCCAGACACGTCCCCCACCGTGACTCCCAGCCCGGTCGCTAAACGTCCGGTCATTGCAGCCATACCAACGACTGACACTGTTCTGCACCTGCAGATCTCCTTACCGAAGAGAGAATCAGGTTCAACAAAGACTTTTAAGTCTAGCGAGGACGCTGTCTTGTCCTGTGAGTCCTGGGCTGGGAGTCAGGAGTCCAGAAGCATGTATGGTCTTGGGAGAATCGTGCCCTTTTGCTGTCAAATGTGATGAGGACCCGAATCTTAGGTTTTACAGGACGCTGCACGTTTGGTTCTTTCGACTGTGGTTATCTTCCCGCGGAGTAACAGTCTTAGTATTTGAGGATAGTTGTCTAATTTGTAAGGTTGAGATTATACAGAGAAACTTACACTGCACCCAACTACCGGAGGCCACAGTGAGCCCCTTAGCTAGTAGTACAGACTCATGTGGTCGCCATAAAAGACAGGGTCCTGGTGAGTCATTCAAGAACCACCTTTCTAAACCTCCTCTATGTAATTTTAACACACTGTTTCATTAAAAAATGACATTCCTGGACTTTGCTGTGCAGAAAATCACTCATTCAAGTACTGGTCTTTATTTTCAGTGTCTCTGGGTATTTTATTGAAGTCTTAATTAAATCACATCAATTATGGGTGATGAATACATCCCACAATTGCTTTCAGTATCTACAACATTGGCTAATGATAATAATAATAGTAATAAGAAGAAGAAGAAGAAAAAGAAAAAGAAGAAGAAGTAACACTTGAGTGCTTGCTATGTGCATGGCACTTTCATGAGGATTTTACAAGTGTTACTTCATTTCTTTACTCCTATAAGGTAGAAATTTATTTCTAATCCTCATTTTAAATGCGAGGAAACTGAGGCCTACAAAAATTCAATGACTTACTATGGTCATGGAGTTAAGAATTGAAGTTTAAGTTGAAATCCACATGTATATACTTTCTATGTTACAAAGTCTACTGCAACAGAATTGGTGCAAATTTTTCTGAGAAAGTGGTATTAGATACTTACTTATGGTGGTAAAATTAAACTCTTTAATTCAACTTTTCTTTGACCCTTTGTATACTTCACTTTACCTGTTGACCTTGGCAGTTACTGATTGAAAGATGACATCCCACCCATCAGCCAGTGATCTAAAGAAGTAAATAATCATTTGTTTAAATCCATCTTGTCTTACTTTCCTTTTTGTCCTTTTTTTACTGACCGGTAACGGGATCGCAACCCTCGGTGTCGCGACCGTACCGGGGACCGGCAACGGGATCGCAACCCTCGGTGTTGCGCCCGCACCGCGCTCAGCCAGTGAGCGGGAACCGGTCTCCACATGGGATCCGAACCCTCGGCGGGAGCGCCGCCGTGCTCCCAAGCGGCACACTCTCCAGTGCGCCACCGGGCTGGCCCTATCTTGTCTTACTTTGAGTTAATTTTTTCTTCTGTAATCATGTCTGTTTTAATACTTAGACTTTAGATTGTCTTTTCCCGGAAAAGATAGGTATGTTTTAGTCAAATTGGCTGCCACGTAAAAATTCCATTTTTAGTTCTCTTTTGTCTTTCTCTTTTAAAATAGTATATCAGAAGACATCTCAGAGTGAGCTTGGAACCCCTATCTCAGTATGTAAAATGTTCTTTTTCCAGCATCAGTGTGCTCAAGAGTGTCTGCTTTAAATTTAGAATGATGTAAGTGGTGTTCATTGTGGGTATCTGAAATTGATAAATCAGGAAGATGACTTTCACCTGAAAAATTCTGTAGGTTTATTACTGTGTTAAATCTGTTAAAATTATTCTTTCATTATTTATGCCATGTTTAATCTTTAACAAACTTATGAGGAAACTTTCAGAAGTCTTTCTTAAAAAAGATATATTTATAAATGCCTTACTACAGTCTCACAAAATACTACTTTTTTTTTTTTTCCTTTTTGTCTTTTTTCGTGTCCGGCAACGGATCGCAACCCTCAGTGTCGCACCCGTACCGGACCGGGACCGGCAACGGGATCGCAAACCTCGGTGCTGCGCCCGCACCTCGCTCAGCCAGTGAGCGGGAACCGGTCTGTATGTGGGATCCGAACCCTTGGCGGGAGCGCCGCCGCGCTCCAAAGCGGCGCACTGTAGCAGTGCGCCACCGGGCCGGCCCACAAAATACTACTTTTAAGCCTCGTTTGCTCTGGACTATGTAAGTATTCCCTAGCAGGTCCTACGTTTAGCAAAAATATTTGAGTGGATGAGGTTAGCTACAGACTGTAAGAAAATATGTACCAGTTAGAGATTTGTAAAATAATAATAACATTGTTAAATCATCAATGCTTTTTTTTCTAACACAAACATAAAAAAATGGGACATCTGTTTATTTTGTGTCCTTTCCCCCCAGGTCTATAAGACATACTATCACAGTGTCTTTGCTTTTACTCGTGTACTTGTACCTGCTTGGATTGTTCATTATTATTGCAAATATCATGTGACTGTAAGTATGTTTTAAGTATTTGCTTTTAGAATTTATTTTTAATATTGTTCAAAATTATTTTGTATGTGGGTATGCTTTATCCTGCTTTTTTTAGTGGAAATCTGCCACTTATAAACTGATTTTGTACTGCTTTGAATTCTTTTAGGTAAAAGGTTTAATGAAACTTAAGAATTTAAGTATGATTTTTCAAAAAGTTAGTCCTTATATTAATTTACAACTTGAAATGCATTTCCTCATAGAAATGTGAGAGTACTTCTGAAAGTTCATGGAAAAATAGACCTACAAGATAATACCAATCTTTCCATGAACTTTTCTAAATGCACTCATAGTGCTTAGACAATCAGAATACCACTATAAACTTGGGGTCCTGAGTAGGAAGGGAAAAAAAAGAATTTCTGCTCCTTTTTTTGAGCGTAGATCTGGTATAAGATAAAATTCAAAATAGACAAAGGTTATTTTTATCATTATCCTATTTGCCTTTCCTTCATTTTATCTGATTTTCCACAACTTTCTTTAGAATAAAGCTATCCAAAAGCTTGAACTTTTCACTGAAAGATCTTGCATGGGCTGAACTGAGCCAGTTGCCATGTTCTAAAGGCTAGAGATGGCGCAGTCTGTTGCGGCTGTTGGATCCCTGGCAAGATGAGGAGGGCATGCATTTTGAGGAGTGGCATGGAAGGGAGAGCAGCCGTGGCTGCCCAGCATGGAGTGTTGGAACATAGAGTGAGGAAGGCATTCTTCTACCAAGTAACCTGAGTAGGTTGTGGGGTGGGAGGTGAGCAAACCTGTTTGGGGAGCAGCAGTGGCAGCAACCTGGTATAGGATGTAAGAACCTGAGCAGAGGGAGGAGGACATCTGGAGGAAGGGTAGTGTGGGGTATTGATGGAGGTGACAACCTGGAGTGAGATGTCAGAACCCAAATGAGGTGAGGAGAGTATTCATACTGGGGTGTGGTGGTGGTGACAGGAGATTGGTTCTATATAGGGAGATTGATCAAATAAGTACATATGTTCATGATAATGGGACCCTGGATTCTCACTATTAGAAAAGATATGTGTTTGAAAACAGAAAACCTTGTGGTGCTAGGATGGAACTGGAGATATTGATTTGAACTCATAGTTTTTAATATGTATTGATATAAATATAGATATGTGTGTGTGTATGTGTTTGTATATGCATCTTCCCATGCTCTGTCCACTAAGTGGGCCTGGGGGCAGTGATACATCTTAGTAATTAGCACATCTAGCAGCCAAGTCTTATTTTCTGAAGACAGTTCTCTGTTGGAAGGAACCAGAACACCAAGGAGAAATGGCTGATTCCAGGACTGGAACAGGGAAAGTACAAGATGAGCTTGGAACATATTGTGTCAGGAAGTAAAGAAGTGTTCAAAGAATGATGGGGACATGTCAAAAGGACAGAGCCAGCTTAAAAGGACTCCCACAGGGACAATTTGAGCTTCAAAATAAATGATAGTAATAAACGAAAGTCAACTGAATAAATAAATGAAAATCCATGAGTACAGACAGATATAAATAAAATTAATAAATGGATAAAAGAGAAAACTTTTGTGTGTGTGTGTGCAATAGATTGCTAAATAATAAATGGACAGGGTATATAGAATTGGAAAAATCACATTTGAGAATTGTCAGTAATATTTAATTAAGCCAAGGAACATCAAAGGGTGCTAAAACTTATCTTAATATACCTATTTTCAAAGTATTTATTTGTTACAAAGGGAAAAAGAGTAACACTGTAGTGGAAAAATCTGGCAGACACCACCTTAAGTCAAGAAATCTAAATTGACTTTATCAATAATGAGACAAACTAAATTATGTACTACTTCATAGGTTGCAATAAGAAAGTAGCATCAATTTTGTGATATTCCTGCCCAAAGTGCATAATCTGAATCTAATAATGAAGAAACATAAAACAAACCTAAATTGAGAGATTATTCTGCATAATTATTGGCTTGTTACCTTCAAAAGTGTCAAGATCATGAACGTTAAAAAATTGTTCATTTGAAGACTAAAGAGACATGTCAACTAAATCCAATTCTTGATTAACGGGTATAATCTGAGTAGTCAAAAGAACAGAGATGGCATTGGCAGTCAGAATTTTAAAGAGCCTGCACAATCAATGAAGAATAACTTATGTAAGGGGATTCTATGAGAAGTTCAAACAGTTATGGAGACAACTGGTAAAATTTGAGTGGGTTCTTTAGATAAAAGTTGTAATGTATCAATGTTAATTTCGTGATCTTGATGATTGTAGTGTGATTATTTTAAGAATATTATCTGTATTTGTTTATAAACTAGAATAATAAACCAGTTAGCAATTTACTGTAAAGTGATTCAAGAAAAAAATTCTATTTATCATTCTTGCAACTTTTTGTAAGTTTAAAATTATTTCAAGATAAAAAGAAAACAAAAGATAGGGAGAGACTTCCTAACAAATTATAGGTTATCCAGTTGAGGTTTGCTTTCTGTTAGCCTGCTGAAATGATAGTGAAACAAATAACCAAAATTGTTTGGGGTTTTCAGAAAATCCCCTCTAACATGTTCTCTGTTAATTGTGTAGGCTCTTCAAAATTCTGATTGCTGACATCATCTTTGTTCTCTTCACTAAGCAGATTATGTCCCTTGATCAATACGTATGGAGTGCCTAGTATGTCCTCTTCCTTTATTGCTACAGAAGGGATATACAAAACCAAATTCTTGACTTGAAGGAGTTTATAGTAAAGTTGGAAGATAGGTATGGTTTGGGTAAGAGGGGGGAGAAAAATTATTCTAGTCAGAAGGAAAGATATGGAGTCAATAATGAGCATGGCCATATGTACCCATGACTGAGGAAATGATTGGAATAGAAGAAGGTCTCTCTTGATTAGGTAGGCTGAGACCAATTTATAAAAGGTCTTGAAAGCTAGGCAGAAGAGATTGAACTATGTATAGTAGGCAGTAGGAAGCTTTTCATTTTTAAATAGGGGAGTGACTTGATGAATGTAAAATATTGAAGAAAACATAGGAAAACATTGATATGTAGGGTGAATTGAAGGGAGGAAAGCTCTGACAGGCAGATAAGCTAGAGGCTGTTGCAGTTCAGATGTTAGTTGATGAGAATCTGTTAGAGTGAAGATAGTAGGGATGAAAAAGAAAAGTGAAGCTAGGAGACACTTTTAAAGGAGGAAACACCTGAAGTTAGCACTCGATTAACTTGGGGATAAAAACCAAAGTTCTGAGTCATTTCTGCCTGTAACATTTCTAGCCTTGGAAGTTATAAGTAGGGTTTTTGGAGGGGTTTCTGATGATAGGGAGGAAGTGAATTTGTTTAGGAACATGTGCTGCCATAGTAGTTTCTGAAGATGGCCTGTCTTATGTGTTAGAAACATGAGATTGGTTGGGGCTAGTGGGAATTAGAGTTAGGTTAAAATGTTTTCACTTTATAATCCAACAGGTAAACTTTCTGCAACTGCTAAAGGGGGCTGATGATTTATATTTCTGAGGGTCAGAGGATAGTTTATATATCTGTTGTTGATGGGCTTAAAAAAACTTTATGTTCACCTGCAACTCCACAGGCCACTTAATATCATTTTACATCTGTTTTTCCCACTATTTTAGCATGTAAGACCCCAGAGAAGAAAAAATATTACTTTCTGTCAATGAAAGTTTTTTAATATCCAAGAGTGTTTTTTGAGTGCAGAAAGAACTGGTTACAGTTACTTGTAATATAAATTAATACTCAATTCGTTAGTTTCAAATTTAAAAGCCCCCTTTTTTCTTAATTGTTTAAATTAAGTTTTAATATTCCCTTAAACTATTTGAAGTAAAATAAGAACAATCTTCTTTCTTTCTTCGTATTATTTTTGGATTAAGTGAAATTGAACTCTACTGAGACAATTCCACTTACAAACATAAACAAATTCTCTTAAATGCTTTAAAGTGCATTTATAAATTTTATATATTCAATTTTATTTTTAAGTATTTACAGTGCAAATTTATGACCATAAAAAGCAAAATTTTTTTCATTTTAAAACCATAAGTCTAAATCAATTATGCATCTTAACTGGAATCCTAAACCTAAAATGTTCTAGGATGAAAAGAGACTTATCTTCTAGGAAAAGCAAATTTAACAAGCTGCAGTTAGTGTGTTGGCAATTCAGGACATCAATACGGTTGCTTAACTAGGGGATTCACTTTCAGGTAATTTTTTCTGAGCCACGGATGAACATATTTAGTTAAACATTTTGTGTCAGTAGAGGTCCCAAAGGCCACCCCTTTTCTTTATTCTTTCTCTTGATTCAGGTAGGTGGAAGCCTGCATCTTTGATAAGATTGTAGACCGTTTGCTTCAGCTAACTCCTTTACTGTGGAATTAAATTGTACATCTCTCTGAAGACATTTCAATGTCTTCTTGCTTTTGGCCACAGTTCTTAGTAAAGACATTTTAATGTCCTCATATTGTATTCTGAATCTCTCATACCTGTGACTCCAATTCTCCAGGTCTTATATCATGCCAGTAATCTTTTAAATTTTTTTGGTGTGGATGTATGTGCTTAATAAGTACATATTCAGCAAATATTTACTTAGCACCTCCTGTGTGCAAGGCACTGTTCTAAACACAGGGATGCAGCAGATTGAGTCTCTGTCTTCATGAAATGTTTATTCTAATGTTGGAGTCTGGCAATAAATACATAAACAAAGAGGTATATAATGTTATATAGAGAGGGTTATTTTATATAAAGAATTAATACATATATATTAATTATATATTAATATATATATATATTATATAGAGAGTGATATTATATAGAGAGAGTGTGAGATGCCTATGTGATAACCAAGTAGAGATGTTGAGTAAACAGTTGGATATATGAGTCTGGACTTCAGTAAAAGTTTGGATCTTAAGTTAAAATTTGGGATATGATCTGTTTTATTTTCAGAAGAAATCCTAACACCATAATTAACAGAGTTACTTTTATTACAGAAAATACCATATGGCATCGTTGAACGGAAGCCCAGAATATTCCCAGTAAGTCTTAAAACTTCTCTGAGTTTTCTTTTGTTCATTATTTTTCTCTCTTCACCCCTCCACCAAGTGATCATTAGACTAAAATGTTTTTCTTCTTGCTGTCAGTTTAAATGCCTGTTTTGTGTATTCTTGTAAAAAAAAAAAATGGAGGAAATAGGTTGAGGTAGAATTACAGTTAAAAATTGGAAGTGGGCATATTTATTTTCAGTCTTTTTTTAAGACTGTCTTAAAGTGAGATGACGATACCAGCTGTTTTTCACTGGTGCCCTCTTTCATGTTGGGTAAAGGACTATAGCACAAGCCTGAGCAGACAACCTAGCATGGTCACAACTGAATTTCTGCTTTTATTTCCAAACTCTCATTTCCTGTGGCTTTGTGCCTCATTTTCAAGATTGGACTTTAAGCTGTCATCTGTACATTTAAAATCCATTAATGTGTGTTTTAAATTTTATACTTTGAATATGTAAGCCATAATTTTAACTTAAAATGAGTTCTTTCAGTGTTAAGATTACTCAGTAACTAGTTGGCTATTTGGGAGTTTATTGTTTAGCATAGTAAAATACATGTTATAATGTTGACTATTTCTAGTCACAGATCTTGCATGAACTATCATAACTCCAAATTCTATAATTTAAAAAAACAAAGCACAGTGATTCTTGCTTCAATAAAATGACATAGACACAATAATCCATTATCTATTGCAACAAGGGAATTTTAGGGAGAACCACCAAAATTGGCTGACCATCCCAGTAGGAATTCTGATTTAGGAAATAGTAGGGGATTTCTCCTATTATTCCATTGTGTGTAATTGATGTGTGTCAGGGCCTATGTAGTCTCCAAATAGAAAATTATCTTGTTGGTTTCACCAGTTGGGCAATTTATATTTATTTAGTCTTCCATTTATGTGTTTATTATTTATTTATTTATTTTGCCATTATTATTCAAAGGAAAAGGAGGGCTCTCTTCGGAAGACCACATAAGTGATTCTCTAGCATTTCTCATATATCTGTATTTTTTGCTACTGTAGTTCTTTCCTATTTCTGTGCCCCTGACCCCTCTGAGAATCTTCCCTTTTGAGAAACTGAAGAATGTTTATTTGTACAAATGTTTTAGAATAGAATGGGCAGTTAATAAACACCCAAATCTCAGTGGGTTAAAAAAAGTTTATTTCTTATTGACATCACAGACTAGTGTGGATGCTACAATCCTCCTCAATCTTATTGCTGTGCCTCTGGAATATGAGGCTTCCAACATCGTGGTAGGGGAAAAGAGGGCTGGACAACTTGGAATGATGGTCTAAGCTTGAAAGTCACTTACATTGCTTCTCAAGTCATGTTGGCTGGAACTCCTTCTCATTGCCCCAAATACTCCTATCTGTATGCTCTTTGTTATTTCCAACTCCTATGCATGGAGTCCTTGCCACAGTCCATCCTTCTAGTCACCAAAGAGCTCTTTGCTTCCTTCTTCCCACACATATAACACTCTCAGTACCTCCTATAGGGAGAAATTCGAAAGGCCCATTCCATCATTACAGCCCCCCAAAATCCAAAATCTCCAGGTGATACACAGTAGTAGTATCTGTGAGGTTTAAATGTGACTTCTCTTGATTTGAGGATCATTGAACTAAGAAGGCAAGTTAACTGTATTCCCCAACCCTACCCATTGTTAAGTGGTGGAAAAGCACAGCAGTCACTGGTTCTTGGCAATTCTGAAATCCCAGTAGTCAAACATTGTAAAACTCTTAACTCCTATGTGGAAGTTACTAGAATGGGCACTGATTTTGTTTTCTGGAAAGAACAACTTTGTCCATTGTTCTTCTTGGTCCCTGGCTGTATCCATGGGGTTCTTTCTTTTTCATTATCAACCTAGACCACATATAAATGGGTATTGGGAAGCATACACTCCTTAGGATTGTACAGCCTTCAAAATCTGCCTCCTGCTCACAGAAGGCTGAGTGCCAGAGGTTGTTTTAATTTCAAACATTCACAGGCATTTATAGTCTGTGAATATCCATTCATCAACCATCCATTTCCCTCAATATTTGATAGGCATGGAAAGAAAAATACTAGTAGACAGCTAATCTACTTGCTTCTAGTCATGCCGGTATCTGTTCTTTCTATACAGTTATCAATTTCTCTCATTTCTTTGTTCTCATGCTTCTCTTCTCTCAACCCAGTGGCAGTTATGTGTAGGCCATCTGAAACAGACTGGTTCAAAGGCTGCCTCCATTGTGATCTTAGCCATAGGGCTGAGTCCGTCTGTTTACTGAATTTTATTGGGCTTCTGTTGCTCAGAATCTGTGATAACTTTCACTATTTAGGGGTTCAGAAGCAATCTGATTTTCTAATACTACAAGGTCTTGAATTTTTAGATTCTGTCCGTTTTTATTTCTCCTCTCAAATCAGCCACTTCTTCCCTGAGCTCATGTTTCTATAAGTACATTCCCAAGGCAGCCAGTAGTACACATACTATAACTTCTTTTTCACCTACTTTTCCTAGAACCTCAAGTTCATTAGGCAGTCTGTTTCCTAGTTATTATAGGAGACATTTTACTAAATAGTTTGCCACTGCCTTTTGTTTCCATCTTTTAACCTCCAGTGCCTATGTCTTTGCCACCAAACTTCTAAGCCAGTGACACGTAGTTTTGATTTTTATTACAGCAGGATTAGTACCACTTCAAGGCACTAATTTCTGTGTTAGGGTAATGCTAGCTGTGGTAACAAATTGTTTCCAAAATGTATAATGGCTTAAACATAATATGTTTATTTCTTCATTAGATAACAGTCCTGAGCAGTAGTAGGTCAGGGAATGGAAGGGGTGGGAGTGGGGCTAATTCTCCTCTACCCAGTCATTCAGGGACTGTTAAGAGAATCTGTTAGATTCTGACAGAGAATCTGTTATCTTAAACATACGATTGGAACTAAAGCTAAGTAATTTGCCTAAAATTATACAGTTTGTCAATGGAGTTTCCAAGATTCCCACCACTTGGTTCTGGTTTCAAAGCCCTTTGGACCACAAACAAAGTTTGCATTCTGTCTCCAATATATAAGCCAAACGGAAAACTGGTGATTGCTTAACACATTCAGTTGCTGGGAATACATTACCTTCCCAAACTGAACTGAAGGTGTTTACCTACAACTTCTTTTTAGGGCTTCTATTTCTTAGGGCCATGCGAAATAAGGATTATCCCTTTGTCACTTGGAGAACACAACTTTCATGACGTTTTTGGTTACTTTGTTTCTAAGGAAACCTCCTATTCTTTAACTTGTACCTTAAGATTTTGAATACTGGTTGCTCATCTTTAGACAGCTTCTACTTTGTCTAAGTCTCTTTTAAAGACAATGCCAGAACTCAACTAGATTTTCCATGAGAGGGCTAACCGATATGGAACTAAGGAGAACTATCACCTCTGCAGACTTAATATTTTTTTAGTAAATGTGTTTTCATTTTTCTAGGGTGATACAATTCTGGAGACTGGAGAAGTAATTCCACCAATGAAAGAATTTCCTGATCAACATCATTGAAGATTACTTACAAATTTCAAAGGCTTATTATTAGCCCAAGTTTGTTCCTACATTACCATATTTACTGAATATATTTTCTGGAAAAGTGACTTTAATAAAGTTAACTCTCAGAAATGTGTTGTAATATTCCTTCCCAAACATTTACAATTTGGAATTATTTGAATAGTTTAATAATAAGTAAAAACGGGACATGCTAATAAACAACTGGTTATATGGAAAACCAGATGTAGGAAAGTAGTTATATGATAGATGTTTTTTCTTACACAGTACTTTAATTTGGTGTGAGGGTATGCAACAGAGTGAAAAGTTGCAAAAAACAAATATAAGAACAAAAATTCCACACACTTTTGTTTTAAAGGTTTTCTGAGGCATTTTTAAAGAAGTATTTTATAAACTTTATTGGAAAGCTTGTCACTCCATCTATGATCTGATACTGAGAGGTTGTCAGATCTAGGTTGCTTTTAATTTCGTCATTTGAAAATGTAAAAGACTGAAATCTATTTGAAATTTGCATGACTTTTATAAAGGACTATGCAAAAATACATTTGGGAACTTTTTATTATGAATTTTACTTTTAAATCTACGTAGCATGAGGAAAAGAACTGCATTTGCAGAGAATTAAATCCAGAGGAATTACAAATTTTCCTTCATCCCGAAGATTTTGTTTGGGTATTCTTTCGTTAGCTGTCGTCGTGCAGCTACTGTCGATGCATAGATGACGTATCCCCAGGAGATTAAAACAATTGCAAACAGTAGCTAGAAACAAAAACGCAAAAGGACTGTAAAAGCAAAAAAAAGCAAAAAAAAAAAAAAAAAAGTGCGTGGCACTTCCCCTCGCCCCGTGAGTACCATTGCTAAGGTGGAAATGACACAAACCCGAATAAAGGGTTCAGCGGCGCGTACACCCACCCAACCACCCTTACGTAACAAGCGGAAGCTCGTGTCTTCCAGGAAGAGGCGGAGTCTAGGTGAGGGAGTGAAATTCTTAATTCAGGAATGGATTCTGGAGTTTTCTGGGAGCTGAAGAAATAGGGGGCCTTCCGCCTGCGGGCCCAGGTATTCGATACCCACAGGACCCCGCCAGACTCGAGACTTACCACGGAATAAATCCAGTCCAGAGTGCGGCGATTCACTGGCCTCATGGTAAGGAGGCGGCGGCGAAAGCTGCGGGCCCTACAGTAATCTCCTGGGCGGTGGTTGCCGAGCGGCAGCGGCCATCTTTCAGCCGGGCACGAATGCCCGCCCATTAGCTTCCAGGAGCTATTCCCATCGTCCCGGCCGGCCTCTTCCGCCCAGAGTTGGGGGAGGGATCACGTGATCGGGGACCTAGCCCGCCCCTCTGTGTGGGAATGAAATAAACCAGAAAATATGATAAAAATTGCTTTTTTTTTTCTTTCTCCCACCTGGAGAGGTAGGCGTGCCTCCCCAACCGGTTTTCTTTCTAGTTGCAGTTAGTATTAAGGCAGGATAATGTGCCGTCGTGTGCATTTAAAAGTTTATTTGAAAAATAATCCATGTATTAAATATTACACCGGCGTCTAATGCTGGAAGAATTAACGTTTCCCCCTCCTCTGTTCCCACATAATATAGCTAGACTTTCGTATGTTCATCTTTGACTTAAGCAAGAATATTTTATAGAACTGTTATGGGACACTCTCTTAATTGAGCCCCTTTTCAAGAAACGTGTGGTCTGAAAACGCAGTGGCTTGTTGATATTAATGATATTTCTAAGAAACAGCGTGTCACGCGCTACCCTGCATAAATGTACCAGCCAATCAACAAGTGTTTGTTAAGTGCTCATTAGGTGCTTACACCGGCAGTACATGTGAAATATCAATTCCGATGCACGGCCGTTTGGCTCGCGAACGCACCACGTTCCGCTCTAGAATGTTTGCGTGCTCACAGTTGAGGCCCGAGTGGTAGGGTCTGGCAGTGCCGCTTCAGGCTCGGACGTGCCTGGTCTCTACGTCTGATACCGTTTAAATCGGATTTTAACCCCGATTTGGGGGAGTGGGAAGGGACAAAGCCCTCTTTTGAGAGAGAAATCTTATCTGTTTGAGGAAGTTCAGGCCCTGCTGTTAGGTCAGATTGTTTCTCCCCAGACTGGAGTAGATCATCTCCTTCGAAACTCGGTGTTACTTCCCAGCGGTGCAGCCGGGGGTGAGACTCCTTGTAACAGTTCCTTTATGTATACCCTAGAGATAATCTTAGTCACTTCTCACACAGTTTGGTGAGGCTCAAATGCGACAAAGATAGTTTCGATTTTTCCTAGTAAGTCAGTTGCGGACATTTAAGTTGTGTCCCTGTAACTCCAGCAATTAATGAGAAGAGCGATTGTGATGATAGCGACTTCTGCGTCGGAGGGTCGCGCTGCTCTCAGTCTGGGAAGGCAGCGGTGGGGGAGGGCCGGGTCTCGGGCCGGAGCCCACTAAACCCCGCCTTCAATGCGGGCGCCCCTCTGTCGCGCATGCGTTACGAGGGCGGGTGTTGTGTTTTGACCCACCGGGGGCTGGGGGTGGGTCTCACTGTCTGCCCCGCCCCCAGCCTGCCATTGGTGATGAGCATTTTACGTTATAGGGGTCGCAGCAACCGCCGGGGTCTCCGCTGTCTCGCGAGGAGGGTGAAGCGCCCCCGCCTGCTCCCGCTTCTGAGGGTAGGCGGAGAAGTCGCCGGGTACGCCTCCGCGGATCCTGCCGTCACCGACCCAGCTTACTGGGCCGTCGAGAGCTTGCCACGAGCGCTCCAGCCAGGCCTGCGCCGGCATCCTCTGGGGTGGGTAAGATCGGGAACAATGGGGCGCGGGGATCGGAAGGGCTGGGCGAGCTGGCGCTCCCGTCTGGAGCGAGGCCCAAGGCTGAGATCTCGGCGTGAGGGGCTGTCGGGGCCTCGGCAAGGTGGGGGTCTCGGAGGGCGGCTCCGGTGGCGCACCTGTGGATTTGCGCCGGTGGGAGGATGAGGGTTGCGTTTCCAGAAGCGCTCCCGAGGAGCGTGAGCCTAGCCATCCTGGAAAGAGCTCGGTCTCTGGGAGAAGCAAACAAACAACACCGCCGAGTCTGAGTCGTGGCATCGCCACTGACAGGGTGTGTGACCTTGGCTAGTTCCTCTAACCCCCTGAGCCTATCTGTAAAATGAACATGACTATATTTTAGTTCGTTATGGTTATATAATACACACGGTGCTTATCTTAGATACTGGCCAGTGGCAGTTCTCAATCAGAGGAAGCGATTATTATGATGTGACTGTTGGAGTTGACTGTGGAGTGTTCCACGTTCTGGGCTGGGCTTGCCTGCCTGTGGCGACTTCATCCATCCAATTAGTGCAGCTTTCCTCATGCATGGGCTACCAATTCGTAGACTGGAAGGGGGCGGTGCCAAGATGAGGCACATAGTGATTTAAGAGGAAAACTGAATAGAATTTTTGGTAGGTAATTTTAAGGATTGTTTAAGTTAAATTAAGAAACAGCTACCCAAGATTTAATAGTCATGAGGGTTTTAGTGCATGAAATGCAAAGCTATATACAGTCAGCCAAAACCAATTATGCTTATCTGAAATGAATAGCTTTAGAGGGGAATGCTTACTAAGCAATTCTTTTTATTGCTGAAGTTGAAATTAAATTTGATAGGATCTGGTCAATAGATCCTATAACTTTGGTATCCTCTTTTGGAATTGGTGATTAAACTGTAAAATAAAGTTCACTTGTTTAAAGTATATAAAGTATATTTACAGAGTTGTATAACCATCATCATTATCTAATTATAGAATGTTTTCATTATCCCCAAAGGAAACCTCTTTACCACCCCCAAGCAACCACCAGTCTACCTTCTCTATAGATATGCCTGTTCTAAACATTTCATATGAATGATTCATACAATATGTTGTCTTTTGTGACTGAGGTTTTTTTTTTTTTAATTTAGCATATAAAAAGGCTCAACCATGTTGTAGCATGTGTCAGTATTTCATTCCTTTTTATTGCCAAATAATATTCCATTGTATGGATTGACCACATAATTCATTCAACAGTTGATGGACATTTGGGTTTCTACTTTTGAGGTATTATTACTAATGCTGCTGTGAATATTAACATACAGTTTTTTGTGTGGACATATATATATATATATATATATATATATAGTTTTTTTTTTTTTTGACATGTTTTCATTTCTCTTGAGTAGATAATGTAGATGTGGAATTGCTGGGTCATGTGGTAATTCTACTTCATTTGTATGTTAACATTTTAATTTTAGTATTTAGTAATGATTTTGAAGAGGTAATTTCTTATTTCATGATCTACGTGCATAACCATTGTTTGATGTTTCTGATGAATACTATTCTTTGTAGCTAAAGATATTCCTGTGTAGAAATACAAGAGAGAACTCCTGTTTACTCTTTTTAGCTATTATAGAAAACATCATTGGTCATTCTTTAGCCTTATGTTCCCAAAGTACTTAACAGGCTTATAAAACTAGAGAAGGGATGCCTAAGGTTTTACTTTTTAAAAATCATACTTGAGTTTTTAAAAATTTAAACATCAAGTTTACTACCTCTTTCCTATAATAAATTGATTCTAGGTTATAATTTTTATGTGAACTGGAAATGTTCAGTAAACACTAAAATTTTACATTCCAGAAAAACCCCAGATTAAGATAAAATATTTTAACTTGAAATTTACCAGTCTTTTTTCCAAGTCGAATAATCTCTTCATTATATGAAGGGGAAAACTAAAGTCTAGAGTTAATGTGGATTTCTTTGGTTTACAGAGCTAGTTTTAGTGAAACCTGGTCTTTAATCTAGGTCTTCTGATAACTTCTCCAGTTCCCTCCCTACCCTTCTGTACCCCTTCCCCATAGAAAATACACACTGTCTCTGATCCTAAAGGTTTTTATTTTTATGGGGTTTTCCCCCCCTAAGTGGATGGATAAAAAAAATTAAAAGTAGGTGGAAATGTTGAGAAATTTATGCAGTGTTAAGTTTTCAGAGTTTAAATATATTAACAAAAAAGTGGTTAGTATTATGTTATAATTGTACTTTTCCAGACCTGTTAAATAGTTCAGTACAGAGGTGATTTTTGCATTTCCAGTCCAGAAAGTGGAAGACTAGAAATATTTGGGTCCCTGAAGAAACACACTTGTTCATCATTGATTCTGTTAAATTATGGTTCTGAGAAAGCTATGATGCCCTAGATGAGCAAGTTTAGTTTGAAACCTATGGTGGAATGCTTGTATTTCACAATCATGTGTTTTTGTTGTGAGTTTTATTTGTTTTTCTTATAGATTGTTAAGGCAGTGTATCTATTGTTTAGAAAATTACTGTTATTTGACTGAGAGCAGTTGACCCATGATGGACCTTCCTGTAAAAGAGGAGGTGGAGGAAGATGAATAACAGGCCTAGGGAAACATAAAAGAAGAAATTAATATTTAATATATAAAAAATGATTAGTATGAAATGCAGCTAAAAAGGAGTTTTATAAGATAGGCCAAAATATAATGCCTACTGGATTTCAGCTTTGGCAAATTAAGTTAAGAGCCAATAGAAACTGATAAATTTAAAGAAGACAAAACTAATCTTTAACGTCTTAGTGATCCTTGTGGGAAAAGATAGTAGGGAAGGGGACTGAAAACATAATTTGAAGATACTGTGGCTTGACTTTTGGCTTAAATACAAAAGCTAAGGAAGGCTTCCTAGGAATGCTGAAGGTAATCAGTGATTAACTGAATATAATAGTGTAGTAGAAATAGTAGTAGTAGTAGTAAAGTGATAATAACAGCAGCTAACATTTACTTAGCAGTTATCATGAACCAGTGTGATGAAGCACTGCCCTTGAGTGCTTTTACTAAATTTATTATTTCATTTAATCTTTACTAAAAGGTCCTTTTTTAGTGGAAGAATCTTTGGCTAAAATTCATAGAATTGGTTTAAACAGAAATTATATCTCACTAAGGCTGTTTTAGAAAAGTACATATACAATATTATCAGACATAAAATAAATCAGTAGTCTGTATTGTTAGGGGCATATGTATATGAAAGATGTAAAACCATACATAGAAATAACATCAGCTGAGGACTGTGGTGTTCTTGTCTTTTGTTTTCTAGAGAGGGATAGAAGGGGAAGATAAAGAAAATTTTTTAAAAATCTGGAATTACTATGAGAAAATGTTAGTTGTTAAATCTGAATGGTAGATATATGAGTACTTGATATATCTTCTTTCATACTTTTTTGTATATGTCAAATATTTCTCAAATTATTTTTAAAAAGAGTAATGGAATTTTACATAATTTTGAGAGCTTATTACATACCAGAAACTTTTTCTAAGGGCTTTTTACATCTTCACAAATTCTATGAGGCAGATTCTATTAGTGCTGACCTACAGATGAAATTAAATCACAGAGAGAGTAACTGGTCTACAGTCACATTGGTAGTGTGGAACCAAAATTCAGTACCAAGAAATCTGACTTTAGAGTTTATGCTTTAAGCACTATATTACTATGCTACACTGCTCCTTTATATTACGAAAACAATGAAGCACACAAGTATTTTTACCAAAGTACACATGTTTCAAGGCTTTATTTGCATCTTTGTTCAGATTATTTAGTCATTCTTCTTTTATCAGGTTACTGATATATTTCTTTCCCTTTTACAGATAATGGCATCAGCTGCTAAGGAATTTAAAATGGACAACTTTTCACCTAAAGCTGGCACTAGCAAATTGCAGCAGACAGTGCCAGCTGATGCATCTCCTGATTCTAAGTGTCCTATATGCTTGGATAGATTTGATAATGTGTCTTACTTAGATCGCTGCTTACATAAGTTCTGTTTTCGCTGTGTACAGGAGTGGTCAAAAAACAAAGCTGAATGTCCACTCTGTAAACAGCCTTTTGATTCTATTTTCCATTCTGTGAGGGCAGAAGATGACTTCAAGGAGTATGTCCTAAGGCCTTCATATAATGGTTCTTTTGCCACCTCTGATGTTCGACGATTTCGCTACCGTACAACTATGACAAGAGAACGAAATGCTTCTGTTTATTCACCTACTAATACCATAAATAGAAGAACAACAACTCCACCAGATAGTGGAGTACTGTTTGAAGGGTTAGGCATTTCAACAAGATCTAGAGATGCTGAAATTCCTCAACTTATGAGACAGATTACAATAAGGAGGCCAGCTACAACAGATGAAAGATCTTTGCGGAAAATTCAAGAACAAGATATTATTAATTTTAGACGAACTCTTTATCGTGCTGGTGCTCGAGTTAGAAATATTGAAGATGGTGGCCGCTACAGGGATATTTCAGCTGAATTTTTCCGTAGAAATCCAGCTTGCCTTCACAGATTAGTCCCCTGGTTAAAACGTGAACTTACAGTTCTTTTTGGAGCTCATGGATCTTTAGTTAATATTGTACAGCACATCATCATGAGTAACGTTACTCGCTATGACTTGGAGAGCCAGGCATTTGTATCTGATTTAAGACCATTTTTACTTAATCGAACTGAGCATTTTATACATGAATTTATCAGTTTTGCTCGGTCTCCTTTTAACATGGCAGCTTTTGACCAGCATGCTAATTATGATTGCCCTGCCCCTTCATATGAAGAAGGCAGCCATTCTGATTCTTCGGTCATAACAATATCTCCAGATGAGGCTGAGACCCAAGAGCTGGATATTAATGTAGGCACTGTTAGTCAGGCACCATGGGATGATGAAACTCCAGGACCATCTTACTCAAGCTCAGAGCAGGTACATGTTACCATGTCTTCCCTTTTAAATACTTCTGACAGTTCAGATGAAGAACTTGTCACAGGAGGAGTCATAACTCAGATACCAGGAGTACAAGCCATTGAGGACCTAAATAATGACAGTGATTCTTCTTCAGATAATTGTGTCATTGTTGGATTTGTTAAACCACTAGCTGAGAGGACCCCAGAACTTGTTGAACTGTCCTCTGATTCTGAGGAGTTAGGCTGTTATGAGAAAACGGAGACAGTGAAAATACAAGAACAGGAGCAGTCTTACAGTTCTGGTGATAGTGATGTCAGTAGATGTTCATCTCCACACTCTGTCCTTGGAAAGGATGAGCAAATAAGTAAGTGTCATGATTCTGGTACGAGAATCAAATCAAAGAAGGAAGAGAAACGATCTACATTGTCATCTCCCGGAGACCTGAGCTCGACTATGAGAGGAGACAGAATATATTCTCCATATAACCATAGACACAGAAAGAGGGGAAGATCAAGAAGTTCAGATTCACGTTCCCAGAGTAGAAATGGTCATGACCAAAAGAATCATAGAAAGCATCATGGGAAGAAAAGAATGAAAAGCAAAAGATCCAGAAGCAGGGAGAGTAGCAGACCTAGAGGGAGAAGAGACAAAAAGATGGCAAGAACTAGAGATAGCAGTTGGTCCAGAAGAAGCCAAACTCTGTCTCTAAGCAGTGAAAGCACAAGCAGATCAAGGTCTCGTAGCAGTGATCATGGTAAAAGAAGATCACGGAGCAGAAATAGAGATCGTTATTATTTGAGAAATAATTATGGAAGCAGATATAAGTGGGAGTATACTTATTATAGTAGAAACAAGGACAGGGATGGCTATGAATCCTCGTATAGGAGGAGAACTCTGTCCAGAGCCCATTATTCCAGACAATCTTCAAGTCCAGAATTTAGAATCCAGTCATTTTCTGAAAGAACAAATGCTAGGAAAAAAAATAATCATAGTGAAAGGAAATATTACTATTATGAAAGGCACAGATCAAGGAGCCTGTCTAGTAATAGATCAAAGACTGCATCTACAGGGCCTGACCGGGTGAGAAATGAAAAGCCTGGAGGAAAACGAAAATACAAAACACGACATTTGGAAGGTACTAATGAAGTGTCTCAACCGTCTCGTGAATTTGCTTCTAAAGTGAAGGACAGTCATTACCAAAAATCTTCATCAAAACTGGATGGAAGCTACAAAAACGAGAGTGACAGCTTTTCAGATAGCCGATCATCAGACAGAGAGATAAAACACAAAAGGAGAAGAAGGAGGACCCGGAGCCTCAGTGTAGAGATAGTTTATGAAGGAAAAGCTACTGATACGACTAAACATCATAAAAAGAAAAGAAAGAAACACAAGAGGAAGCATAAGAAACACCATGGAGATAATACTTCACATTCTCCAGTTGTAATTACCATTGACAGTGATAGTGATAAAGATTCTGAACTAAGGGAAGATACAGAATGTGGTAATAGTGGTCCTCAGGACCCTCTACAAAGTGAGTTTTTGGCTCCTTCCTTGGAACCATTTGAAAGTAAAGATATAGTTACAATAGAAGATGAATTTGGTGTCCTGGACAAGGAGTGTGATGTTACCACACTTACTAACAGCTTGAATAATACCAACAAAACTGTAGATAATCCGTCCCAGGTAGCTTCAGTAGGAGAAACTCTTGATGTAAGAGAAGAGAGCACCTTTGCTTCTGATTTGGAGAACCAGCCCAGTAATGTTGTATCTATTCAAACTGAGCCATCAAGGCAATTGCCATCTCCACGGACATCGTTAATGTCAGAGTGTCTCGGTAGACTGTGATATGTCTTAAAACTGCCAAAGCATCTCATTGAGAGTTCTGATGGTATAAAGAGAAAAAAAAAAAAAAAAAAATCATCTACTGCAGTCTATTTAAAGATAACTTTTGGTTAAAACTCTTCCCCCTTAAAATATTTTAAATGATTTTTTTTGGTGTTAATTTGTAAAAATCATTATTTGTTCAAAATATATGTATGTTCCACCCTCAGAGATATGCACTTTTAAGTGAAGAAAATGATATTGGTAGCAGTTTATTTAAAACTTGGGATCCTTTTTAAATAAAAGATATAAAATTTAGAAGTTATTTCATAAAGCCATATGGTATTGACATATTTTTAAGGTAGTCAATGAGTATTTTTGAATTTTTTTTTGAAAGTTATTCTGGAGATGTGTGATAAGTTAGGAGAATCTCTTTGGACAGTCTTTATTTTTCTTAAAAATTTGTATGATTCAGAACCATTTCTTCAGGTTAAATTGAGGCATTTAAATCTACAGTTTATCTTCTGCCAAAAGAAAAGTTTAATGTTACCTTTATAAACTTGTTTATCTGGACTGCCAGTAAAAGAAATGTGTATTCAATAAAAAAAATAATAATAAAACAGTAACACTTCAAAACAATCAGAAATTTTCCTATGCAATATTGCTTTTTTAAAAAATAAAGTTATTTTAGTAGAGCCAAAATCTTGAAAATAACAGGATATAATTGTGTCATAAATACTGTTTCAGGTGATCAGCATTTACAGATAATTCACAGCTTTAAAAATTATTTTAGTTCTTTAATCTGATTTTAAGGAGTATCTTAATTGCTTTCTATCTTCAGTAAAATGCAATTGGCGTTTAGTTTACTAAAAATACAAAACCACTTGCCAAACTTCTTTTACCATTGGTAGTTCTTTTACAAAAATTGGCTATGTTTATATTTTACCTTGGTTTAGAGGTGATGAAATTGCCTTACAAGCTTAACAGTGAACAACAGAGCTTGAATTAAATCTAAATTCAAACTTCAGTTTGCCTTGCTACCATATTTATTTATTATTCAATAGAAACTTGAATGTCTGCTGTGTGGCAGGTTCTGTAGTACAGGTTTTAGTGATAGAGCAAAACAGATATGCTCCCTTCCCTCATGGGACTTACAGATTGTTGAGTTAAGACAGATAATATTTATATAAATATAACATTACAGATTAATAAGTTCTCTGAAGAGAAAGTATAATTTCCTTATAAGAGTATATAATGGGAGCCTAATCTCAGGTGGAAATGATGATTGAATTGGGATCCAGAAAACAAGTAAACATTGGCTGAGTAGAGTTGCTGTTAGCAAAGGAAAATACAATGATCCAAAGGTAGAAGCAGGGGAGCCTAGCATATTCCAAGAACTAAAAGAAGGCAGGGTTAGTTAGCTAAAGGACAAAGTGTGGGAACAAGCTTTGTAGGCCATATTTAGAATTTGTTTATCCTAAGAGTAGTTAGTTGGTTTAAAATTACAAGAATCTAAAACTGATATTGGCAATTTTTAGTAAGCTCGGACATTGAGAAATTTTGGAAAGACTATGGTAGATCAAGGAACATCCTTTGAAATTATGGAATTTGCAGTTACAATATGATTTTTCTTAATGAGTATTAAAACCTGAAGCATGTTGTTTTATTCCACATTGTGATTTCACATTACGTTTTTAGTAAAACATTTAATAAAACAGTACATGGCACCATCGTCCTCTTAGGTATTCAAACCAAAAATTTCGAAGTCTTCGATTCCTCCCTCTCCTTCGGCCCCCTCTTCCAACCACCAAATCTCGGTCATTAAATATTTTTCTAATATTTCTATTGTGTCTTATACCATCTCGTCTAGGCAGCCAAGATCTCTCACCTGTATTACCTTAATGCATCTGCCTACGTCCGCTGTTGCTCTACACCCAGCCTTTTCCCCCATCCATTCTTGATGCAGCATTCAAAAGATCTTTAAAAAAAAGTGTCGTCGTTTTTTTTCCCTATGGCATTCCCCTACTTAAAATCTTTCAGTAGTTTGCTGTTATTCTCTAAGCAGACAAAAAAAAAAAGAAACTCTAACAACATGATATGGTATGGTTTACAGATCTTTGGCCAATCAGACTCCATCTTCAGCATTTCTACCACCTCATTTGTGCTTAGGCCACACTAGCCGCTTCAGGTCTGTGGAGGTGCTGCTCTTTACTATGGCAGATCTTTGTACATGGCATTTTTCTTCTGCTGGAAATTGAACTCCATCCTGGTTAAACTCCCTACCCCATTATTTCTCCTTAATTACTTGCTCTTTGAACAACCCTAGACTCCTTCAGAGCACTCATTGCAATTGGTAATTGATTACTAAATGCTGTATTTCTCACCAGTCTGAAAGTTCTATGATAACTATATATGTGTACTGGTATATCCTTTCACTGTATCACATAGGAAGTGCTTAAAATACTGGATGAATGGGTAGTAGGTGCTAGAGATTTAAAAAATTGTCTGAAACCTGACCTGCTATCACGAATCTCCACTATCTATAAACTTTTAGCCTAACTTTTTCTTTTGAATTCAATGTCCATGGCATTTTATCTCAGGTTTTCAGTATTGTGGCTTTACCTCCCAATCTAAGTCAAATCTGACCTTATCAGCTTCTCTGGGCTAGCCAATCCGAGGGCCCCACTAACCCATTCAGTCTGTAGTAGTGATGGGCAGGGACTTGAGCAAGGCAAGGGACAAGGCACATTTGCTGGGAATTCTTCCCTCATGAAGAATAATTGCATTGTAGAGTGTGGACACACTGAGCCAGTGAGTAGTGCATCTCTGGCTTGGGAAAAATTTTGGGAGGCACTTTGGGTTGCTGGAACCCAAGTATGGTATGGTTTGGACTGTTGCCAACCCCAGTGTCCCCACCAGTGGGGACAGGGAATGGGAAGTGGAGGAAGAGGAGTCCCTCTGTGTCAAAAACCTGATTTCAGCAGCATTCAGAGTGTGGTCCATTTCTTGCTTTAAGCTCATACTTATGTACAATCGGAATACTGATTAGATTACTGTGATAATGTAGATTCATTGAGACCAAAATTTGTATACATGTCCAGTGCTTGTACCTTTAGGAGAACCTACTTGGGAAGCTAAATCATAATCATAAGCCTGCTTCTGGACATGGAACATTAACTGTATGATCTAGGACTGAGATCCTCATCTCTACAGGCCCAGTCTTATAAATGGGACCAGAATACTTGTCTAGTGACTTTGGCTTTTTTTATAGAGGAAGTGGCTTTGATGTTCAGTATATGCCTTTGTAGTTTTTTTCCTTTTTGTTGTCACTCTGGTTGACACACTCTTATACAGGCAGACTTGCAGGCCTATAAGGGCACTTTCATTATTTTTAAACTTTTTTTTTTTTAAAGATGACCAGTAAGGCGATCTTAACCCTTGACTTGGTGTTGTCAGCATCACGCTCTCCCAAGTGAGCCATGGGCCAGTCCTAAACTTTTTTTTTGTTTTTAATTTGTTTTGAAATTATTTCAAGCTTACAGAAAAAATTGCAAGAATTCTACAAAGAATTCCCATATTCTCTTTACCCTCATTTGCCAATTTTTAACATTTGGCTACATTTGCTTTATTATTCTCCATCTATATGTCATATTTTTTTCTGAGCCATTATAGAGTAAGTTTATACACAATGTCCCTTTATCTCTTACTATTAGTATTTCCTAAGAGCAGGGATATACCTAACAGTACAGTTACCAAGTTAAGGAAATCTAACATTGATAAAATAATCTGTAGTCTATATTCTATTAAAATGACCTTCCTAATGTCCTTTATAGCAATTGCCTCCCTCCCTCCAATAGGATCCAATCCAGGATTGCATTTTGTTTTTTGTTCTTGTTTTTTGATTTTGTTTCTCTTAACCTGGAACAGTTCTGTAGCCTGCCTTTCATGATATTGATGCTTTTGATGAATAGATTTTATAGAATGTCCCTCAATTTCTGGTTTTCTTCAGAATTAGATTCAGATTGTAGATTTGGGGCTACAAAGTACTACATGTATGGTGGTGTATCTAAAGGGCAGTAGAGGGCCGAGCCTGTGGCGCTGAGAGCGCGGCGACGCCCCCGCCGCGGGTTCGGATCCTATATAGGAATGGCCGGTGCACTCACTGGCTGAGTGCGGTGTGGGCGACACCACACCAAGGGTTGCGATCCCCTTACCCGTCACGAGAAAGACAAAAATAAAATAAAATAAAGGGCAGTAGATGTCCATTTGCACCTTATTGGTGATACTAATGTTGATCACTTGGTTAGATTGTCTGGTTTCTCCATTGTCTAGTTACTGTTTTTCCCTTTGCAATTAAGTAATTTGTGGGGAGATACTTTAAAGTCATGTAACCATCTTGTTCCTCATTAAGCTTTCCCCTGCTTAAATATAGCATCTGTTGATGCTTCTTGCCTGAATCAGTTTTTACTATGATGACTGTTAAGTGGTGATCTTTTAACTCCCATGGTTCTTTTTATGTTTATTAGGTGGCATTTTCCTGTAAGGAAGAGTTTTCCCTTCATTTATCTATTATTAGTATGGACCCATGGATTCTTATTTTGTTCAATGGGTTATAATCCAGTCCTGTCATTATTTCTTTTGGTGCTCAAATTTTCCCATATTTAGCCAATGAGAACATCTTCAAGCTGGCTTCTGAATCCTTTTAATATAGTCCATCATTTTTTTTTTTTTTTTTAGCACTCTTTTCTAGTGTAACAAGAATATTCTAGCCTTGTCACTTACCTTACCTGAAGTCAGCCAGTTTTTAAAGGAACTTCAGGGCCACTCTGTTTTTATCCATTATTCATTGATTTTAGAGTTCAACTCAGGACAATCTTATTTCCCAAATTTGTGCAGAAAGCTTCACTATAACTCCAGCATACTGTTAACAATGACCAATTTAGTTAACAAGAACCTTGCTATACTTAAAATGTGCCTCCCCACTTGGACAGAAAAATGTCCAAATCTCTGCTTGGCATGCAGGGTTGTATAAAATCTGATTCTTTCTGATTTTAACCTCTATTCCGTCCTGGCCGGTCTTTCTATTCTCTCTTGAATATACTGTATTCTTTTTGACCATTGAACCCTTGTTCATGCTCTTGATATCACCCGAAAATTACTCCCCTGCCTCATTAGACATCCAACACCCTTCAAGAACCAATTTGTTTCTCACATAGCATCTTCCTAGATTCCTCCCTCTTCTGAACTTGTCTCATACTACTATTCATGTTTCCTAACCATGTATTACTTTATATTATTAAATTCACAAAATTCATATAAATTCATATTTATATGTCTTTAACATATAAATATGTGCCATACACTGCACATTAGATGCCAAGAGTTGTGCAATGATTGTAGGATTTGCCCCTATCCTCAATAACTCAGGGTCACAGGAAAGCGGTATACACCAATGGCCCTATGTGTGAAGTGCATTGAAACTCAACATAATGAACCAAACGTGCTCAGACACATCAGGAAACGCCAAACCAATAAGGTAGCATTTGATTTTGGGTTCAAAGGTGAGACATTGCAAGGCATACAAAATGAGAGGTGGGAGGATTTGACATTCCAGTACAGGTAAGTGACCACATGATGTAGTTGGGACAATAGAATAGTTAAGAATTGCTGGAGTATAAAGTGTGATAGGGTATGATTTGAGACTGGAAGGTTGGTAGTCTTAATAAAGAATTGAATGCCCTGCAAGATTATATTTGATTCTGTAGGAAGGAAGAATTTTAAGCAAGAGAGTATCAGGTGTATTATGTGTTAAGAAATATCACTAGTAGTAATAAGGGGCTGAGGCTACAAGTGAGACCAGTTTGAAGATTATTACATCATCCAACTTGTCAGCTGAGGACGTCAATCATGAGAGCAGTTTGAGTAGAACAGAGCAAGTTTATTTTGGGTTAAGAGGTGAGGAAGTGGAGTGTTGAGTAAAGGCTACTTCTAGAAGCTCAGCCATGAAGAAAAATAGAAAGTCTAAACTAGAGGGGTATAAAAGGAGAGTTTGCTGTGCCTTTTAAATTTAAGATGGGAGGGAGAGACTTGAGCTTTTTGTGAAGGAGCCTTTGGAGCAGGAAAGGTTGAAAATAAAGGAGAGCAGTAGTTGATGAAGCAAAGTTCCTGAATGGGAGAGACGATCCAGAGCACAGGCAAGTGAATTAGAAGCAGGGGAAAGTCTTGTTCTAAAATGGCAGAAGTACTGAGGTAAAAATGGACAGATATTTGTGGGTAGGTACATTAAGATGAGGTAGTATATGCCCTAAAGCTTCTCTTTTCTCCATGAAGTAGGGAGAATCTCATCTTCTGAGAACAATGGATCTTTTTTTTTTTTTCCTTTTTTGTCTTTTTTACTGACCGGCAACGGGATCACAACCCTCGGTGTTGCACCCGCACCGCGCTCAACCAGTGAGCGGGAACCGGTCTCCATATGGGATCCAAACCCTCTGCGGGAGCGCCGCCATGCTCCCAAGCGGCGCACTCTCCAGTGTGCCACTGGGCCGGCCCAGAACAATGGATCTTAAGTAGGATTTCACTCCACTCCTGAGGAGAGGAGTGAAAAACTCCATGTCACTTGCAGGGCATGGAGAAAGGGTTAATTAAGAATTGCTGATTAGTGTTGAGGCCTCACCTGAGATGGGATATTTAAATTTGTGGGGCATTAAGATTTGTGATTTATTTTTGTCCTGGTAGCATTCAACACAGGGAAACTAATAGCAACAGAAACTAATGTTAGCCGTGTAGTGTACATTGAGTATATATACTGAATGAGTGAATAGAATAAACAGATTTATCTATGGCTGAAGTTCTGCTGGGTGTGAGTAGTAGAAGAACGGGCAAGGGTGTAGAGGGAGGTACTGGCAAGAGCAGCTGAATTAATGCATTCTGGTATCTGGGCTGAGCTGGGGAGGGAGTGAAGCAGTGAGAGGACGGAAATGTCAAGAGATTTGTTTCCCAGTGAGGATCAAGTAGGTGCTGGGTCAGGAGAAAGAAGACAAAAAATGTTTTAGGGAGTGTCTAATTCCAGGCATGGTTGGGGATGGGTGACTGAAACTGAAGTGGGTGGAGGTGAAGACGACTGGAATTGAGAATAGTGATCTGTGAGGCTGTGAGTATTCTCCACGTGAAACACTCTGGGTGATGGCAGGAGATATGTGGTGGAGAAGAGAACGGTAGTCGTGTCATGCAATTATATCTTTGTGTTCCCTCACAGAAGCTAGAACATGAACAGAGAAGATAATCAAAACTTGCTGACTAAATGATTATTTCCTTATTCTGGATTTTTAATCAATATATGAATCACTTAAATATTGGAAAACAGTTAAGTGGGGTATGGCCATTTTAAAAAGTACAGTAAGATTGGTTGTTATATAATGTCATGAAAATCAGCAAATTCTTTCCTACTATACCTGCAAGGGTATTTGGGGGATGGTAAATACCATTGGATCTGTACTGGAGAAAAGCAAGAGGCAAGGAGAATGGAATTCAAGTTAGGCTAAGCTCTGAGTCTAAATTTCTCCCTGTAGAATCTGCAGCTGTGACTGCTCCAGAACATTGGCTGAAATTTGTTTAGTAGACACAAAGGGTCAAAATTAGGCATCTTCTAGAATTTTCTTGGTGTAGGCTGGCTCTTGCTTATCTGCATGACCATCTGCAGTTTAAATAGGTAAACAGTTCTCTCCTAGGCAAGAGGATATCTCTGCTTTTCTGTCTATAAAATTCATTTATTCAACAAATATTGAGTCCGTATGGTCCAAGACTATGCTAAATGCTAGGGATATAAGGATGGATAGGATAGAACCAACAGGAAATTTAAAGAAGGCAGGAATGGAACAGTTAGATTTGTTTTTGAGAAACAACTAGCCATAACATATAGGAAAGTTTGGAGTGGGAAAGCCTCAGTAAAAGACTGTTTAAGGAGCAGTAGCTCAAACCAGATATCAGAAGGGCCTATACAGAATAGGGATCCAGAGGAAAGGCTGGATTCAAGAGATTTCTGAGGTAGACTAGGCAATATTTGGGCACCACTTAGCAGGGGATGGGCTGTGAGGTAGAGGGAAATTCTCGGATAACCAGATTTGGTTTTTGTTTTTCATGTGACCTCAATTTGGATGAACCAACTGTTCAGTTGTGCCTACAGGCATCCTGCTAAGTGTTCCTGAAAGAAATCAGTAACTACAGATTGGTGTACCATAAAAATGTAATCAGTAGCCTCAACTTCACATGATATACAACTTTAGTGGGCAAGTTGCTCTAGTATTCTCACTCATTGTTGCTGGTATAATGGCTCTTTCACACCTTTTCTTCCTCAGATCTCCCTCTTCTACCACTCACTTTCACTGACTGGCTGGGCAGTTCTGGTCAGCGCCAGGCTCAGATAAATATAAACTGTGCCTGTTTACCAAAAACAACACCTCTATCATATTAGTTATTAGAGACACTGCCTACCTAGTTGGTCTTGACTGGCACTCTCATGTTTTCTTCAGTCAACTGCTGATCTAAGATGCCTCAGCTGAGATTACTGGGCTCTATGTATGTGTTTTCTCATCTTCCAGAATGTTAGCTTGAGCTTGTTTACATGGTGATCACAGGAGTCCGAGAGAGAGAGAGAGAGAAGTCTCTTGAAGTCTAGGCTCAGAATGGACACATCTGCACTTCCACATTCTCTTGCCTAATAGGAAAGTCACAAGGCCAGGCCAGATTCAAAGAGAGGGAAAAGAGACTCCACTGTTGCTGGTAGGAGCTGCAAAATTACATTGTAAAAGGTGTAAACATTGAAAAAAGTGAAGAATTATAATTTTTGCAATCTACCACGGCATCCATCTTCTCTCCACTCAGTGGATGAAATCCTCTTCCTCTAGGTCTCTGGTTCTCAAACTTTAGCATGCATCAGATTCATCTGATGGGTTTGCAGAAACATAGATTGTTGAACCCCATGCCCTGAGTTTCTGATTCAGAAGATCCGGGATGCCAAAAATTTGTTTTTCTAACAAGTTTCTAGGTGGTTCTGATGCTGCAGGTCAGTTTGAGAACTGTTCTAGGATAATCCTTATGTGCTCTGGATTTCACTTACCCTCACTTTAATGAGAATTTTTATTTTTTAATTATCCTTTTTCCTCTATCCCTTACTTTTTAGCAACTTTTTACTCAGTGAGGTCTGTTGACTGGAAGCATCAGCATCACTTGGGAGCTTGTTAGGAATGCAGAGTCTCAGACCTTACTGGATTAGAGCCTGCACTTTAGCAAGACCTGTGCGTGATTTATGTGCACGTTACTGTCTGAGAAGCACTGCCTGTGAATTACTCTCAAGCATGCATGTTTTTGATTTCCTCTTCCAAGCCTGCCTCTCCTCCAGTGTTCCTATGTTAATACAGATTGAGTATCTCTTATCTGAAATGCTGGGGACCAGAAGTGTTTTGGAATTTTTTTTTTTTTTTTTTTGATTTTGGAATATTTGAATATATGAGGGTACTTCAAGAAGTTCTTGGAAAGATTTATATTATTTGTATTATTTATTTATTTTTAGATTTAGAAGCATTTAATGACATAGCGTATATTTAACAGATAGGGCAAAAGTTGAGAGGTACAGGTCGTAGAGCTGGGCATCAGGCCTGAGCGACCACCTCCCTGTCAGGCCCAGCCTCTGGAGTTCATTCCTATCAGTGCCATTTTGATTGTTCAGTAAGATGAAAGTTTGTCATTACAGTAGTTACAGTGACAGAAATGCACACTGTGTATCAAATAGCAAGGTAATGAAGCAAATTAGAACACAGTGTGGGAACGCACGAGCAAGTAACCATTAGAGTAACATTACTTTGTCCAATAAATGCTTCAGTTCCACTTGTACACTTACCGGTGATTTAAAAGGCTTATTATACATCTCGTTTTATTATGTTTTGTACTAGAATTATCTCAAACATACAATATAATGTATTTCAGCAAAAAAAAAAAAATTGAAATTACAGATTATTTAAAACAGTATCTGTTTTCTACTCCTTCATGTATACCGATATTCTTACCCATTGCTGCAATTGATACAGAAAAGCTGCATGTCGTGTGTTAGTAAGTGATGCCAGATACAAATGGTCTGGTCTGTAGTGAATATGGAGCTGCACTATGGCTGCACCAAGATCATAATACACAATCTGTATAATAAAGGTTAGCCCCATCGTGGGCACTTCTAATAGTCAAGACTTGGTAACCACCAGAAGCAAGTGGAAGAGAATGGTGTCAGGAGATTGGTACATTTTGTCTCTGGTAAGCACAGGAAATATTGTTTAAGCACCGCTGCCTTGCATACCAACAGCACTAGAGGTGGGTTCTTTCCAACGGAGCCTCACAAAATTGAGAAACAGTTTACATATAGAGATCTAATCTATATAATTTCATTAAAAAAAATCTGGCCTTCCCTTTGCACCTCAAACTTTTGTAACTTGGAGATAAAGTGTTTAGGTGTGTTTCCCCCACCCCCTAGAAATGCTCTATAAATTAAAAAAAAAAATCCATCACATTGAGGAACATTTAGGCACAGAGAGTAATGTATTGGTTCCGAGCTTGAATGCTGGAATTTCACTGAAAAGGTACGAGAAGGGCAGGAGGTGAAGGAAAGAAGTTCACTTCTTTTTGCCAAAAAGGCTGAACTGCTTTTAATTCTATTTTTCTACGAACTTTTTTTTTTTTCCTTTTTGTCTTTTTTACTGACCGGTAATGGGATCGCAACCCTCGGTGCTGCGCCCGCACCGTGCTCAGCCAGTGAGCGGGAACCGGTCTCCACATGAGATCCGAACCCTCGGCGGGAGCGCCGCCGCACTCCCAAGTGGCTCACTCTCCAGTGCGCCACCAGGCCGGCCCTCTACAAACTTTTTGAAGTATTCTTGTACGTAATGGTATATCTTGGGGATGGGACCCAAGTCTAAACACAAAATTCATTTATGTTTCATATACATTTTATACACATAGCCCAAAGTTAATTTTATACAATATTTTAAATAATTTTGGGCATGAAACAAAATTTGTGTACACTGAACCATCAGAAAGCAAAGTTATCACTATCTGAGCCACCCATGTAGACAATCTATGGTTGTTACACATCACCGTCATTCCTGATTCTGAATTTATATATTATTGATAAGCAATCATTTTCTTACACATATTCACACAAGAGAGGATTTTTTCCCCCTCCTTGGGGATGATGTGTAAACTGAGTGTTGTGTGCCTGTGTTTTTTGACTGTGACACATCGCATCAGGTCAGATGTGGGATTTTCAGCGCTTGTGTTGGCACTCAAAACATGTCAGATTTTGGAGCATTTTGGATTTCAGATTTTCAGACTAGGGATGCTCAGCCTGTAGATGGCACTACCATTCATGCAGCTGCTCAGACTAAACAAATTCGAGCTCTGCTTGACTCCTCCTCTCACATATCCTACATCTAACTCAGCAAATTGTAGGGGGTTTCAGGGTTATATATCCTGCAGTTCACCACTTCCACTGGGATTAGTGCTTTAGCTTCTTAACCTAGTCACTCTTCCTTCACCCTTGCCCCCCTGCAGTTTGTTTTCCTCCAGTTATCACAGTGATCCTTTAAAAACATGAATCAGATCATGTTATTCTCCCTCTCAAAATCCTGCGGTGGTTTCCCATCATATTTAGGATTAAAACCAAAGTTCTTATAATGGTCTATAATGCCTTTACATGAATTGCCTTGGCTCCCTGTTCCCTCTCATTCTTTCCCTAGCCTACTGCACTCTAGCAGCCCTGTCCACTGCCTATTCCTTTGCACACCAAATTTTCTGCTGCCTTTGGGCCCTTGCACATTCTGTTCCTTGTGAATATAATGCTCTTCACCCAAAAGACCTGCCTCCTCCCTTAACTTAGGTCTTCCCCGACCATCTCATCTAATATAAGCAGCCCTCATTACTCCTTATTCCCTTACCCTGCTTTATTTCTCCTCACTGCACTTATTACTATATAACGTCTACTTTTCTGTCTCCCACACTATGGTAAGTTCTAAACCCATCTTCTCCATTTTAGTCATAGTACTACCGTTTTCCCAGTTGCTAGTCCAGATAGCTAGAATATATATCCTTTATTTTTTCCTCTTCCTTTCCACTGCCAGCCACTCAGTTCTACCTCTGAGTTATGTCTCAAACCATTAACTTCTTATACTCTCCATTGCCACTGCCCTTGTCTGTGCCCTCATCACCTCTTACTTGATTTAGTTACCTCCTAACCGGTCTCATTCTGGAAAGGAGCCAGAGAGGTCTTTTTAAAAACACAATCAGATTTTTTTACTCCTTGCTTAAAACTCTGCAGTGTGTTTCTGTTGCACTTCATTCCTTGCCTTAAAGGCCCCATTTACCTTTTCAGTTCTACTGCATACCATTTACCCCTTGTCCACAAAGTTCCTGCTACAAAGGTCTTTCACTTTTTTTTTTACTCTTGTGTGCATTCTGTCTCCCTGTAAAGAATCCCCCTTTACCTACATTTTTTGAATAACTGATTCCTTCTGATTCTTAAGGACTCAGCTGAAATGTGACCTACTTGCAAAGTTATTCCCTTACCACTTGAAATAGTTTTCTTCATATCACTTCACATTTGGCAATTACTTAATTATTTGTATTTTTACATCTTTACTGTCTGTCTTCTTCCTCCCCAATCAGACTCTAAGTTCATGGGGGAGATTCTTTTTCCCTTTTCTCATATATCCAGTGCTTTTCACAGTACCTAACATATAGTATGTGTTCTGAGAATGTACTGAATAAATGAATGCCCAGGTGAGTAGAGGGTCTAAAACTGAGATATTTCTTCCTAGCATTCTGTGGCACTCTGCTTTCCCTGGGCTTGGTCATATTTTATCTACAAATCTGCCAAATGATTCCATTTCTGGGACTTCAGTTCTTTCGGATATAGTCTACACTATAATTGTTGATGTTTAGTAAATCCATTGTCATTCAGGGGTACATGTTTCCCACTGGTAGCATAAAAGAGGACGTCTTTATCTTTTTAAAGAATTTTGGATCTGATTTCTTTTTCTCAGTTAAAAACCCAAACCTAGGTAGTGCAGAGTTGCTTGTATGAGATAACAATTATAAACATAGACAAAACATAAAGAATAACTACTTGAAGGCACTGGAGAAAAATCAAAAAGCAGAAACGAGGGAATTTGACCCATGAAATTAGGAACTGCACAGTATGAACAGTTCCTAATTTCTGACCAGTTTATTTGGCTTTTTATCTGAGGGCCTTTCTCCTCCATATGGAGGCTAGAACGCAAGCAGAAAACCCCAGTCATTATGTTAGAAGATGGACCCTGGGGCTGCCAGAGTGACTGGATTTTGAGGGAGAAATTTCAGAAAGACACAGAGAGTCCTAAAATTTGTATGCAGTGTTCACTCAAATCTTTATCTGACCTGAAGTACATTTGTGCAGGGAAGATTCCAAGGTAAGCAATAGCTGGAAGGCTGAAAGAGCTCAACAGATATCTCAACTGCCACCACAGGGAGACAGAATTTGGAGTTTGAGTCCCACCAACTTAGATGGGCTGGGAAACATAGGGCTTTTCACTGAAACCCATGCAGAGCCATAGCTTACCAGAGAACACCGTGACCTAGGATGAAGGATTTACCTTGTGTTAAGAGCAAAAGAAACAGACCCACCACAATGTGTAAACAAATCCTCTGTAAGTTCATAGTGATCAGCTGATAATTTAGTGGCATGCTAGAACAAAAAGCAACACTTCTGAGAGTAAAATAATAGAATCCAGAGATTCTATAACATATCCATAATGTCCAGTATAAAATAAAAATTACTAGACATGTGAAGGAACCCACAGTCGAGAGAAAAAGCAGTCAGAAAAACAAACTGAGATAACCCAGAGGGAAATTAGGAGACAAGGACTTTAAAGACACTATTAGAAATATGTATATGAAATTAAAGGGAAAACATATATATATTTGTACATTATAGAATGTACAAATGGAGGTTCTCAGCTGAGACATGGGAAGCAGAAAAAAAGAAACAATGGAAATTATAGAATGTGAAAAACAATATTTGAAATGAAAAATTCAAAGGAGAAAATTGTCAGAAGAGAAATGACATCAGATAGAAATCAATGTCTACAAAAGGGAATGAATAGCACTGGAAATGGCAAACAACATGAGAAAATAGAAAAGAAAGAAGGAGAAAAGAATAGTCACTGGAGTAAAAGGCAATAAAATAGTAAGTAGAATAACAATACAGAAAATTATTAAAGTGAGAGTTCGCGGGCCGGCCCGGTGGCGCACTGCTACAGTGTGCCGCTTGGGAAGCGCGGTGGCGCTCCCGCCGAGGGTTCGGATCCCACATACAGACCGGCCGCTCACTGGCTGAGCGAGGTGCGGGTGCAACGCCGAGGGTTGCGATCCCGTTGCCGGTCCCGGTCCGGTACGGGCGCGACACTAAGGGTTGCGATCCATTGCCAGTCACGAAAAAAGACAAAAAGGAAAAAAAAAAGTGAGAGTTCGTTTTTGAAAAGATAAATAAATTGGTAAATCCCTGGTTAGAGGAAGAAACACAAACATTTTTTATTCTCTTACAGCACAATCATCAACACAGATGACAGACTTCTGTGACCGAATGTTTGGAGATTTCTCCACCAGCAAGTAGGTCAATTCTATAGTGGACACCAGCTGGGTGTCTTCCAATTCAATTCAATTCTGACACTACCTGGAGATAGTGTCAGATCCCACAGGTTGAGGACTCAGTCCCCAAGACTGTCCGCCACTTCAGATGCCAGTCACAAGCCCAGGCCTCTGGAGCTTCTGACCAAAGTTATACATCAGAGTTGCCATGATCCCCTCCTTCCTCTTTAAGCTTGATTAATTTGCTTAAGCAGCTCACAGATCCCAGGGAAACACATTTACCAGTTTATTATAAAGGATGTTACAAAGTATGTAGATGAAGAGATGCATAGGGTGATACATAGGAGAAGGGGTGTGGAGCTTCCATGCCCTCCCCTGGTGTGCCACCCTCTGGGAACCTCCATGTGTTCAGCTATTCGGAAGCTCCTTGAATGCTGTTCTCTTGGGTTTTTATGGAAGCTTCAGTATGTAGGCATAATTGAAGCATGGACAACCATGTAAAAATGTGATTAGACCAAAAGGATATCGTCTAATGCTAACAGACTGGGTAGGGAAGCTAAAGAAGGCCTATTTGTTCAGGTTCTTCTCAGCCTCTCTCTGCAGCATTCCTTCCTCCTGGGCATGGGGTGTAACTCCTTTTCAAATGAAAGTCTTATGACCTACAATCAGATAAGGTAGGTCAGAGGATTTCTTTACGGCCAGCTCTGAGGCAGAAAGGCAGGGTAAGGTTAGAACAAGCCAGGAACCATGGATGACAAACTGAAATATACTTATCATAATGACACACCTAGCAAGACTGATTTTTAAAAAAAATCAGTTTTTCAATTTTTTTATGCCAGCAAATTTAACAGTTTAGAGGAGATGGCAAAATTCCTTGGATTAAAAGATAAACTTTGGCACATTAAAATTTTATGGCAGAGAGTGATTCATGTAATGGGCAGCTCCAAACTGGAAGTGATTTGGGTCTCCACCAGAGGGGGTTGAAGGAAGCAGAGCAAAGAAATTATTTGATCAAAGTTTGAGTGATTGCCTTATTTGGACTATTCAGGTGAGAAGTTCAAGACAATATAAATAATGTCTAGTTGGCTGCCCATGACTGGCTGAGCTTAAGCTTCATTTTGCTACTAGGGCATTAGAGCTGCCTCAGTCTAATGACCTCCCATTTATTTTAACACTTGAAAGGCACAACTTACCAAAACTGATTTAAGATGAGATAAAAAGTCAGAATAGTCTTATATCTAGTAAGAAATTAAACATTATAAACAATCTTCAAAGAAAACCCCAAGCCCAGATGGTTTTATTGGTGAATTCTGTTAAACATTTAAGGGGAAAATGATACAACTCTTTTTTTTTTTTTTAAAAGATGACCGGTAAGGGGATCTCAACCCTTGGCTTGGTGTTGTCAGCACCATGCTCAGCCCGTGAGCAAACCGGCCATCCCTATATAGGATCCGAACCCGTGGCCTTGGTGTTATCAGCACTGCACTCTACCGAGTGAGCCACGGGCCGGCCCTAAAAATGATACAACTCTTAAACTTTTGTTTTATGAGGATAGCATACCACTGACATTAAAACCTGATCAAGGCATTACAAGAAAAAATTACAGACCAGTATTCCTCATGAGCACCAACACAAAAATATTTATGACAATACTAGCAAAGTGAATCCAGAAATATGTAAAAACGATGCTACATCATAACCAAATAGAATTTATCTGAGGAATACTAGACTGACAACATTAAAAAATCTCTTAATGGTCTACGGCCGTGTCAGCCTGAACGTGCCCGCCTGATCTCCGAAGCTAAGCAGGGTCGGTTCTGGTTGGTACTTGGATGGGAGATCGCCTGGGAAAAAATCTGTTAATGAAATTTGGTATGTTAACAGAATATATGATCACCTCAATAGATACAGAAAAATCATGAGAAATTCAACAACCATTTATGATAAAAACTTTCTACAAACCAGAAATAAAAGAGAAGTTCATCAATCTGATGAAGGGCATTTAAGAAAAGCCTACAGCTAACATTGTAGTTAAAGTGAAACATTGATCATTTCCCCACTGAGATTAGTAATAGGGTTAAGGGTACCAACTCTCACCACTTTTATTCAGCTTTCTACTAGAGGCCTTTGGTGGTGCAATAAAGAAAGGAAATGAAATAAAAAGAAAAGATTGGAATGGAAGAAGTAAAACTATAAGAAAGGGAAATGAAATAAAAGGCATAAATATTGGAAAGGAAAAAGTAAAACTATGCATTCACAAATGACATGATTGTTTACCTAAAACATTTTAAGGAATTTACAGAACAATTGCTAGAACTAATAAGTGAATTTAGCAATATAGCATGATATAAGGTCAACAAATAAAAATCACTTACATTTCTACATAGTAGCAACAAACAATTTGAAAATGAAATTTTAAAAATAATTCCACTTACAGTAGCATCAAGGAACATAAAATAGTTAAGAACAAACCTAACAAAATATGTATAAGACTGTACTCTTAAAACTATAAAATATTGCTTGAACAAATTAAAGATGTAAGTGGAAAGACAACCATGTCATGGATTAGAAGACTCAATATTGTTAAGATGTCGGTTCTTCCCAAGTTCATCTGTAGGTTCAATGCCATTTTTATCAAAATCCCAACAGGCTTTTTTTTTTGAATTGACAAGTTGATTCTTATTTCATATGGAAATGCAAAGAACCTGGAATAGTTAATAAAATCTTTTCAATAAAGGATAAATTTGGAGGACTCAATACTATCTGATTTGAAGGCTTACTTGAAACCTATAGTAATCAGAAGAGAGTGGTATTGTCAGAAGTATCAGGAAATAGAATGGAATAGAATAGAGTAAGAAATAGACATACACATATACAGTCAATTGACTTTTTGAAAAAGCTCCTGAGGTTATACAACGGGGGAAGGAAAAATTTTCAACAAATAGTACTGGAACAATTAGAAGTGTGGAAAAAAAATGAACCTGGACCCTCTATATAACACCTCAACAAAATTAATTTGAGGTAGTCATTGACCTAAAAGTAAACACTAAAAATGTAAAAACTTTAAAAGAAAACAACACCTTTGTGACTTTGGGGTAGGGAAAGATTAGTTAAAGAGGATACAGAAAGCAATAAACAAGAAAAAACTAATAAATTAGATTTCACCAATATAAATTTCTGCTCATCAAAGGACACCTTTAAGAAAATGAAATGGTAAGCCACAGACTGGGAGAAGATATGTCAAATAAACATATTTGACAATTTTTGTACCTAGAACAAATACTCCTATAAATCCATTAAAAAAACCAGAAACAAACAAAACCACACACACACACACACACCCACCCACCCACTCTCCAAAAACAGGCAAAACAAAACAAAACATCAGAGCAGATGCTTCACAAAAGAAGATATATGAATGGTCGAAAAGCACATGCAAATGTGCCCAATACCATTAATTTTATGGGAAATTAAAATTTAACCCACAATAATATACCGTTTCACAACGATCAAGACGGAAGCAAAAAAAAAAAAAAAAAAAAAAAAAAAAAAAAAAAAAAAAAAAGGGGGGG
>NW_007730704.1:87493-90795 GCF_000696425.1 Galeopterus variegatus
AAAAAAAAAAAAAAAAAAAAAAAAAAAAAAAAAAAAAAAAAAAGAATGACCAAATGGTGATCTACTGAGTATGTATCTGCTAGAGCTATCTTCTACTGTGGTGGAAATGCAAACTGGTATGGCCATTTTGGAAAACAGGTGGCAGTTCCCTATAAAGTTAAACATACACTTAGCATAGGACCCAGCCAACCTGGGGGAAGTTGTTACACTTGTATACATTTTTGAAAATTCATCGAATTGCACACTTAAACTGGTGGCTTTTACTATATCTAAGCTTTACCGCTATAAAGCAAAAGGAAAATAAGACAAATAAAATAAAAAGCAATTGCCAAGAGTATTCTTCTGCCCCCTCGGGTCAGCGGGCCCCCTCAGGCTGGCGAGAAACGAAAGCGGGGCGGGGCCAGGACACCGTGATCCGCGGAAGCGCAGCGTCCGCGAGCCCTGCCAGCCCCTCGCTGCTGCTAGTTGCAGTTTCGATTCTTCCTCCAGTTGTTAAAGTTTCCCCGCGGATCCGCCTCTCAGCCAGGTTCGACTTCTCGGAAAATCCCTCCCTTCCCCGCTCGCGGCGTCCTTCCTCCGCCTGCCCGGCTTTAAAGGGAATTCGGGCAGCCGAGCTGGGACCTCGCAGGGACCTCGCAGGGAGCCGAGACCAGCATGACCACCGAGCAGCGGCGGAATCTGCACGCCTTCCAGGACTATGTCAGGAAGACTTTGGACCCTACCTACATCCTGAGCTACATGAGTCCCTGGTTTAGGGAGGGTGAGTGGTCCCCAGCGGCGCCCGCTCGCCGGTCGGGACAGGAAGACAATTGCCTTGTTTTCCCCTCGTTTTGTTACTTTCTTTTAATCAGTGTATGTTATTTAGGGACGCCGGGTTTGTGGCAAGATCCGCACAGCATTTCGGACTAAATTGTCAGTTTCAGGAGCTCTTGGAGGCCTAGAGAGCAGAACAGTGCCTTGTTTTCCCCTCGTTTTGTTACTTTCTTTTAATCAGTGTATGTTATTTAGGGACGCCGGGTTTGTGGCAAGATCCACACAGCATTTCGGACTAAATTGTCAGTTTCAGGAGCTCTTGGAGGCCTAGAGAGCAGAACAGTTCCAGCGAGGTGAAGTGACTTGCTTAGGTGTGCAAATATATTTAGGTTCAAAGGTGGGGAAAGAACTCGCCTGTTTCATTTATTTCCACTAATACTTAAGTCTGCTGTGTGCTCGGTTTTGTAATGGTATCAGAAATTGAGAAATAAGACATAGACCCTTCCTTAACATACTTTACAGCCCAAGGTTTTGGGAGGTGGGGAACGAAGGGCGAGGACAGATGTATGCAGATGATTATAATACCACTGTACAAAATGCTGTCCAAGCTCAAAGAAGTTGATGCTTATCTTGTGCGGTCATATTTGCACTTCCAAATAACCGGAAGCTAGAGAGGAGCGAGACTTTCCCCAGATTGAATAGCTTTAGGCCTTAGTGTAGGTGTTTCCATCTGACTTTTGAGAGGCATGATTGTGGATAAGGGCCGTTTTCGTGAATTGCTTTGTGCTGGAGATGAACAGAGGCGTCCAGGAAAGAGGAGAAAGAAAGGTGGTGTTTGGAAAGAGTTCAGATGAGAGAAGAGGGTCTGGCAGTTTCTTTTCAGACGTGCCTAAGTGTCTTTCCTGATGTTAGGCAGTTTTTGGAAATTGCATTAAAACAGGTAACTTTTGTGCTAATTGCTCTGCAAAATCAAATCACAGGTTGTAGAGTGAGTAGTGAAAGAATGCCACCAACAAAAGTGGACCTCCACTTTCCAGTTGTGCCCAGAGATAAGTAATAAAATGACATCCTAATGACTAAAGTAGCTTGGGCCCCTGAAGAATGTAAGTCTATGCAAGACATTTCTCAGAAATCTTTGGATGAAACCCCAACAAACGGCTATGAATCTCATTTTTTCATGCACTGATGTACTGATACAATAAATGGTGATTAAATAAAATAAGCAACTCGTGTCAGGCATTATGTTAGCATTGGAAGTAATTACTAAGCACCTATTATCTAATAGGAGCATCATATTAGGACTGAGGAATCAGTGGTGAGCACAATAGAAATAGTCCCTGCCCTAACAGAGATCAGAGTGCACATGTGAAGGCATGTAACTAAACAATAAATAATAAAGTGCAGTAAGTACTTTGATGGAAAACCACAGGGTGCTGTGAGAGTACATTGCTGGGATGTCTACCTAGTCTGAAGGGGACAGGTAGAGCTGTCCAGGTATGTGGCATTTGAACTGAGGTCTAAAGGAGGAGAGAAAATTAGCTGGAAGGAGACAAGAAATTGCAGGCAAAGAGTTCATTGTATGTAAAGGTCCAAGGTGAGGGATAAACCAGTGTGTTCTAGGAATCCAGAGAATATTAGTGTGGTTGTAATGTGGACAGGGAGATAGGAGTTGAGAGAAATGGGGGTTGAGAGGCAGGCAGAAGAGGGGATATCAAGTTTTGGACTTTATCTAATGAAAAGTTATAAGGAGAGGAGACAAAATTGAATTTGTGTTGTGGAAAAATGACTTTAGCTGCAGTTTGAGGAACGGATTGGGTAGGCAGAAGACTGGGAGGAGAAGAAATAGCAGCTGCAAAGATTCCAAGACAGTGGAGTGGCAAAACTAGGAGCAGGAAGGCCAGTTAGAAGAACAGGAATCCAGAGAAACAAGGAGAAATGGGTGGATTCAAGAGACATTTGGAAAGCATAATCAATAGTATTCTTGGTGGTGGGGGTGGAGAGAATAGGTAAGGGTGAGGGCAGGATGGAGAATGACTTCCTAGATCTCCTGCTTAGGCCCTTTGGTGACTGAATGGTGGTGTCTGGGATAGGAAACACATGAGGAGGGACAGGTTTGCAGTGGAAGGTGAAGGGTTCAGATTTGGAATCCTTCCAAAAGCTGAGTATGGGTGCCTTGGAAATATCTGAGAAGAGATGTTCATCAGATTGTCAGCTGCACGGGTCTGGAGTTCAGGAAAAAGGTCTAGGGTCGGGGAGTCATTCATGTAGAGATCCTTGCTGAAACAATGAGAGTAGGTGAGATTGCCCATTGGATGGTGAGTAGAGAGCCTGGGACAGAATCCTGAGAAAGCCTGTCATTTAGGAGATGAGCAGAGGAGGAAAGAGCTGGAAAAGAAGAGCCAGATGTGTGGGTAAGGAGGCATCATGAAAACCAGAGTCGAGTAATGGAGTGAAGAACAGGTTTGAGGTATGATGAAAATTCAAACAGACAGAAAACTTTCCCATGACTTTGGTATTATAAACCTTTGGGACCACTCACAGGAGTAGTT
>NW_007730704.1:90805-91873 GCF_000696425.1 Galeopterus variegatus
GGTGGAGAGAATAGGTAAGGGTGAGGGCAGGATGGAGAATGACTTCCTAGATCTCCTGCTTCTGGGATAGGAAACACATGAGGAGGGACAGGTTTGCAGTGGAAGGTGAAGGGTTCAGATTTGGAATCCTTCCAAAAGCTGAGTATGTGTGCCTTGGAAATATCTGAGAAGAGATGTTCATCAGATTGTCAGCTGCACGGGTCTGGAGTTCAGGAAAAAGGTCTAGGGTCGGGGAGTCATTCATGTAGAGATCCTTGCTGAAACAATGAGAGTAGGTGAGATTGCCCATTGGATGGTGAGTAGAGAGCCTGGGACAGAATCCTGAGAAAGCCTGTCATTTAGGAGATGAGCAGAGGAGGAAAGAGCTGGAAAAGAAGAGCCAGATGTGTGGGTAAGGAGGCATCATGAAAACCAGAGTCGAGTAATGGAGTGAAGAACAGGTTTGAGGTATGATGAAAATTCAAACAGACAGAAAACTTTCCCATGACTTTGGTATTATAAACCTTTGGGACCACTCACAGGAGTAGTTTCTGTGGAGTGGGGGTGGAGGTAAGGGTATATAGATGGTTGGGAAACTAATTGCAAGAGTAGACTGAGCAAAAATAAAAGATAAGGAAGTAGAGAAAGTAAATGTAGGCAGTTCTTTTTAAAACTTATTGCCAAGTTAAAAATTGCCAACAGAGGCAGTACTTAGTAGTATGTTTGCACAAATCCAGACTGTACAATTGGGTACAATATGGATTCCAAGAAAGGAGATGAGAACAGAAGAGGTGTAAAAATAAATGGAAAAGATAGAAGAAAAGTTTACTTATCTAAGAAAGAAGTAGCACTTTGTATGTGAATTTAATGAAAAAGGCATCATGTCTTATATACACCTGTAGGCTTTTCATATTTCTGACTTGAAGAAATAATTATATAAGCATTTGGGAAAAACAAATGAGGTTACTCAGGTTTCCTGTAATAGTATTGTTGCTTCGCCCCCCCATGGATTTGTCACCCCTCTTCCACTGGGTGATGGAGCCACAAAGGATTACTCAAAGCCCATCTCTTCTGAGCAGTGAGAAGCCC
>NW_007730704.1:92048-93184 GCF_000696425.1 Galeopterus variegatus
TACCTATCAATCAGTAACTTGTCTGTCTTTGAACCAGCAACCTTGCTGTGTTACAATTTTTAATCTTACAACAGAGACTATAGCCTGGGGAAAATTTCTTGTTTTTTGCAAGGTCAACATTTTATATGTACTTTTAAGAAGTTAGAGTAAACCAAAAAGTACAAGAAACTAGGCCCTGTGAAATATATTTGCTTTATAGTATACTCCACAGGTATCAGTATCGAGTTGTTCTCTAACTTTTCTACAACTGTAATTTAGCTAGACAATACAGCTGCAGAATTTTGAGGGTAAAACAAAGTTCCCCCAAATTTATATACAGCCAGGTTTTTATGTGTGTAAGCAAAAGGAAAACATTATGGGGTGTCAAATACATTTCTTGTGAAAATTACTTGAAACATGATTCCAAGCCATTGAGAGTTGAAAAAAATTAATAGCTCAGTAAAGAGAGTTCTTGGAATACAAGGATTGGTAATGGGTATTGAAACCAGGCATGTAGAGTTCATTTTAAATGATTTTATAAATCTGGCCACAAAAGTAAATAGAGAGCACTTTTTGTTTTTGCTTTTGTTTCTTTTTTTTAAAGAGAGGGTTTATAGTAAAAAATAAAACAATTTCACAGTACTCATTTGTATTAAAACCTTTAGATTAAGTCAGTAAGGAGCTAGGGAAAATAATAATAGATAAAAGTTAAATTCCTTGCTTCAAAAGGGGGGAGACTGTAAAGATATTTTAGTCTTGTTTCTATAGTTTAAAAATGCTGTCTGAAAGGTTAAAGATAATAATACAGCAATTTAAGGGAGGTTATGTAGATTTTGTTCTAGAGAAGAAAAAAGAGAAAAATGTATTTAGCAATTTAAGCTAAACAAGAAACATAGAAAAGGGAAGTATAAAGCAAGATAACACAAGGAAGACTAGTTATATTAGTGTTGGCTGTGTAATTAGATCAAATGTGTCTTTTAAAAGAGTTTAAATGAGTCAGTAAGCAGATTCCAGGTCATTATTGTCTGCCAGAGACCCATGTAAACTAAAGTAACATCAAAAATTAAAAAGTGACAGGCCGGCCCGGTGGCGCACCGGAGAGTGCACCGCTTGGGAGCGCGGTGGCGCTCCCGCTGAGGGTTCGGATCCCATGTGGA
>NW_007730704.1:93647-100826 GCF_000696425.1 Galeopterus variegatus
GTTCCCGCTCACTGGCTGAGCGCGGGGCGGGCGCAACACCGAGGGTTGCGATCCCGTTGCCCATCAGTAAAAAAAGACAAAAAGGAAAAAAAAAAGTGACAAAGATACATTAAATAAATGCAAATGAAAACAAGAGTTAATAATACCAAAAAAGTATCGCACAGGCAGGAAGTATTAAGATGAAAAGGACACCTAACTCACAATGAAGATATGACACATATAAATCTTTGTTTACTAAATATAATAAAAAATTTAGGAGTCAAGAATTTTGGGAATTATGAAACATCTTTACTTGTGTTGCTAAGTCAGGTAAGTGATAATAAAGATATAAATGATCTGTTTAATGTAATAAGGATGATTTAATGACTATATATTCCATTTTGTATCCTTATAAAGAATATGTCCTCCTTCCCCAATTCTTAACAAGCTTTGCCAAATTGATCCTATATTAGATTACAGATAAATCTTTAATAAATATCCCAAAGCATAGCTTATATGAGTTTTATTCTCTAATCGATAGGCTGTGACTCTGGGCAAATGCCTTAACTCCTTTGTACCTTAGTTTCCTTATCTGTAAAATGAGAATAACAATTGTGTTTGGATTATTTTGAGAATTAAAGTGCATGGCACTAAATAAATGTTAGCTATTATTCTATATCCCAGAAATTAATCATTGGTCTTTAAAAAAATTATCAGATAATTTCAAAATTATCTTTTATTTATTAGAAGATTGAACAAACTCAGTGTTATGAGGGAAACAGGCATTCATACACTTCCATTTTTTAAAATAACTCCTAGTGGAAACAGAAAATCAAAACAATTATACCCACTTTCAAAAGTAAGTGAGGCCATGTTACATAGTTTAAGGCACAGCTAAGCTTTTAATCAGAGGAAAATTTATGGCCTAAGTAGATTTATTGGTATTTCAAAAGAATGAAAACTAATGAATTAATGGATTTGACTCCAGTAATTACAGGAAGAGCAATCAGATAACTCCAAAGAAAGCAAATCAGCTAAAATAAAGAACAGAAAAAAAATTCCCCTAAATTATTGGAACTAGTAGAGTTCATTCAGTCTTATTGCAGTAGATATTTAAAAACTAATACTGTTTTTAAATACTAGAAAAACCATTTAGAAAATATAACCTTTTCCTAATGCACAAAGGATTCTTATAAATCTAATTCAGAAAAAGGATGAATGACCCCAGCAGAAAACTAGCTGTAGAACGTGAACAGGAAATTTATTAAAAAGAGAAAGAAAGAAATACAGTATACAGTATACAGTGGCCAAGGGAGGAAACAAATAAGAAATTGTTAAAAACAATGAAGTTTGGAAATACAGTATACAGTGGCCAAGGGAGGAAACAAATAAGAAATTGTTAAAAACAATGAAGTTTGTTTGTTTGGTCTATTTTTGTCTCTCAGTTTTACAAAGATTATGAAGATTGAACAGATTCAGTGCTGTGAGGGAAGCAGGCATTCATATGCTATTGATAGAGGGTAAATCTGTACAGTTTGTCTGGAAGGCAGTGGGCAATGCATATTAACATTTAAAAGTGTATACTGTTTAACCCAGAAATTATACTTCTGGAAAGTTATTCTAAGGAAAATTTGGTAGGTAAAGCAGGCAAAGACATAGATGTGTCTGTACTAAACACATTTTAATTATCTATTAATAAGGAATGGGTTAAATAAATATATTTATGTGATTTAAAACTATGCAGCCACAAAAAGTTGATATAGATTCATATTTATTGATGGAAAACAACATCTATAATCTATTAATGAGTGAAAAAAGGCAGATTTATAGGATCCTATTCACTTAAAACTATATGTTTATACATATGATTAGATACCCAGAAGGATGTTTTCCAGAATATTACATGTGATTCATTCTGTGTGGTGTGATTTGGGTGGATTGCCAAAAGGCAAGATAAAAAGGCAAGCTAAAGAACACTGCATATAATATTGTTTTATTTTTGAGTGTTAAAGATGCCATTGACATCTTCGATCCCCTCCCCAGAGGCAACTGCTGTTATAAAGTTGGTTTATATCATCCTGTTCATGTCTTTAAACTTTAAAATGTACATATGTATTCATACACCTGTTGCTCTTCCTCCTGCTTTTTCTGTTTTCTGTAAGATTGATTGATTTTTTTCTATTCCCTATTTTTTCCTTGGCTGCTTTGGAAGCTCTGGATTCTATCCATTAACCTTATTGTGACAAGTCTATTTCATCAGTCAGGATTCAGTCAGGGACCAGAGACACTATGAGCTGGATATAAATTTTTAACTCATATTTTTTTCCTCTCATTAGAAGACAGTGGGAACTTACTGTATTCTCCCCACGCCCATACAGAATCTCTTTTACTGTAATCCTTTTCTCCACAAGTTGAATATTGTGGTCATTGGTGCTAGTTGCACTTTGGCAAAGGAACACAGAAGCCAGGTTTCTTCTGGAGAACTTGCATGGTTCCCTGGATATTGCAGGGCTTTGCTTGTCTACAGGTTGACCAGGATGTTTCGAGGTAGACCTGGGGGTAGGCTACAGATTTTTTTCAATATGACTTTGGAGTCAAAGACTAACCCTTATCCTGGAGTGGCGCTGGGTAGGCAATATTCAGATTCTGAGTATCCATTCCTTTGGTAAAATTATCTGGACACATGCATGAGCTAGGCACTGTGTGGATGATTAGAATACAAAGATGAAGACAAAGTTGAATACAAAATGACCATAGTCACAGTCTAAGGGAGAAGACAGGCAGTTTAAGTGCTCTAGTCAGAGGCCTGTAAAGAGACTGAGAAAGCACAGAGAAGGGATTGGCAAATTCTGCCTTGGCAAGCTGAGGATGGCAACACAGAGGTCCCCAAGGCAGCAAGGGCAGTGGGAAATACTGATGGCTGAAGATGGGTGAACTCCCAGTGCTTTTGACAAAATTATCACCACTTGTAGCAGCAGAAATTGGGGCCAGGTAGCAGCAGGATGGGCCTGACCACATGCAAAGTAAATCTAAACTGCCCAGGACACAGCAAGGCAGTTCACCTGGTAAGGCCTCAGCTGTGGCTGGGATAAATCTGGACTGCCACATGGAGTATCAGTACTCGTAATCAGTACTCGTAATCAAGCTGTGGAGAGTCCTGGGAACAAGAACACAGCTGTAAGGACTGGGTTCAGGAACAGGGTGAACTGACTCAAGGGAATAGGGTAGAGTTGAGGGCCCAGAGAAGCTGGGATAGGTGACAAGATAGGTTGCTGTTATGGGTTGAATTGTGTCTCCCAAAAAAGATATGTTGAAGTCCTAATCCGCAATACCTCAGAATGTGATTTTATTCAGAGACAGTGTCTCTATAGAGTTATTGAATTAAGATGAGGTCATAATGGAGTAGCGTGGACCCTTAATCCAATATGGCTGGTGTCCCCACAAGAATACAGCCAAGTGAAGACACAGAGACAAAGAGAATGCCATGTGAAGACAGAGGCAGAGAGTGGAGGGATGTGACTACAAACCAGACAAAGAGGAAAAGGCAGTATGAAGACAAAGGCAGAGAGACTGGAGGGAGTATAGTCACAAGAATACAGCCAAGTGAAGACACAGAGACAAAGAGAATGCCATGTGAAGACAGAGGCAGAGAGTGGAGGGATGTGACTACAAGCCAGACAAAGAGGAAAAGGCAGTATGAAGACAAAGGCAGAGAGACTGGAGGGAGTATAGTCACAAGCCAAGGAATGCCAGCAGCCACCAGAAGCTGGAAGGGACAAGGAATGTGTTCCCCTTAGAGCCTTTGGACGAAGTGTGGCCCTGCTGACTTCTGGCCTCCAGAACTGTGAGAAAGTTAGTTTTTATTGTTTTAAGCCACCTTGTTTATGGTAATTTGTTATTGTAGCCACAGGAAACTAATACAGATGGCAAAAATGAAATAGATAATAAGAAGCATTGGCAAGGACGTGTAGAAATTGGAATCCTCCTAGATTGCTGGTGGGAATGTAAAAGGGTGCAGTTCCTTTAGAAGACAGTTTGGCAGTTCCTTACAATGTTAAAAAATGGAGTTGCCATATGACCAAGCAATCTCACACCTAGGTATATGCTCAAGAGAAATGAGTATTGTGCATGAATATTTACAGCATTTCTATTCATACATACATCTACACACAAAAAAAATTGTGCATGAATATTTACAGCATTTCTATTCATAATAGCTAAAATGTGAACACAACCCAAATTCCTATTAACTAATGAGTGGATAAGCAAAATGTGGCAATAAAAAGGAATGAATGATACGTGCTACAGCGTAGATGAACCTTGAAAACATTATGCTAAGTGAAAGAAGTCAGTCACAAAGACCGCATATTGTATAATTCCATTTATATGAAATGTCCAGAATAGTCAAATCCATAGGGACCCAAGTCAACTAGTGATATCCTGAGGCTGAGGGGAGGGAGAATGGGGAGTGACTGCTAATGGGTATAGGACTTCTTTTTATACTAATGCAAGTGTACTAAAATTAGATAATAGATTCACAACTCTAAAATCCATTTAATTTTACACTTTAAAAGGTTAATTTTATTGTTGCCAAGACAGAGACCTTGATTAAGATCCCTTTAACTAGAGCTGGAATATGACATTCCTTCTTTTCCTTCATTCATTCAGCATACCTTTGTTGAGTGTCTGTTACGTGCCAGGTCCTCTTCTAATCTCTGAGAATACAGTGGTTCACCAGCCAGACAACATGCTTACTCTCTTAGAATTTGCATTTCATCAAAAATGGGGAAGAAATGGAAAATGATCAAACATCAGGTCTTACTGAGGCAGTGGTTTGATCACTCCTCCCTAGCCGCAGAGTTAGTGTACAAAGTCAATGACCACCTGCAGGTGGGTAGTTTTCTGCCAGCTGTCCTCACCGTGTTTCTCTTTTGCTCCTCTCCCTTTCTCTTTTCTGCTATATTTCCTACCTGCTTAGGAAAAACCTACAAAAAGGACCGTGAAAGTATCTCTATTTATTTCTAACAGCTTGCTGAGTCTACCATAATTGTTACTGATGCCATGGAGTGGTCCTGTTCTCACACTCTTTTAGTCCAGGAGTTGATTCAGGCTTTTGAACAGAACATGATCAAAATGTCAGAGGAAGCTTTTGTTCTTTGATCAGTGCTATCATAACTTCTCCCTTGTGTGGGGAGACTTTTTCAAACATTTTGAGGAAACTCCTTTTCTAGAGTGTGTGCTCAGACTTCTACACCAAACTAGGAGAAGTTTCCAGAGAGGATGGGAGGGTGTGTTGGTGAAGAAGGGGCATAATCAGCCTGGGCAGAAAATTCACTGCTTTCCTGAAGTTCCTTTCAATGCTATGACTAGTTACAATCTTCATCCCCATTCAAAAAGGTCTGGCAATCTTTTTCTGGTTTTTCTTCCAGTGATTAGTAGTGGTTCTGCAGTTTGATTCATTCTTGTTTCTGTTTGTAGATGAATTGCAGTATATTCAGGCTGAGAAAAACAACAAGGGCGCAATGGAGGCTGCCACACTTTTTCTCAAGTTCCTATTGGAGCTCCAGGAGGAAGGCTGGTTCCGTGGCTTTTTGGATGCCCTAGGCCAAGCAGGTTTGTTCACGCTTCTTATGCACAAATCTGAGTTTATTATTTTGCTGTTTCATAATGCTGTAGAAGTGAAAAGCCATTAATTTTAAGGTACCCACATATAGCTCATGTCTCTGAGTCTGAGGCAATGTAAAGACTATTTTCAGATAGATGATATAATTGTTTATATGAAATATCCAAAGGAATCTACAGAGAGATTATTGTAACTAATGGGAGAGTGCATTTTTACCTACTGGAAGCAAATATAAAAAATGTAATCCAAAATTAAATGCCATTTATAATAGTAAAAGAATATTCCCATGCACATGGAGAGGAAGACTTGATATCATAAAAATGTCAGTTCTCCCTACATTGATTTATATATTCAATACAATTCTAATAAAAAGCCTATATGCTTTTTCAATGAGCTTGACAAGCTGATTCTAAAATGTATATAGAAGAATTATGACCCAGGAATAGTCAAGATACTCCTAAAGAAGAGGAATTAAGTAGATTGGAGCTCCCCCTTCTCGATATCAAGATTTATTATAAAGCTGCAGGAATTGAGACAATGAATGTTCATACTGGTGGTGACAAACTGACCAAAGAAATAGAATAGAGAGCCTCCAATTAGACCTATGTATTTATGGAAGCCTGCTATACAGGGGGTCTTCTCAGAGTTCATGGAAAGATTGATATTGTCTTTTAATTCTACATTTCCACAAAATTTTTAAAGTACCCTCACTGGGAAAAGAGGATCACTGGGAAATGAGCTATTCAATAAATAGAAATGGGCCATTATAAACAGGGTAATGTTAAAAACCAAACAAACCCTAACTTTCATACTTATATAGATACAAATAAATTTGTATTCCTTACCTCATTCCATACTAACATACACACAGTGAATTCAAAAGAATTAAAGATGTAATTTGTTATAATTTTAACAGTTTTAGAAAACAATATAGAATAGTATTTTTAGAACCTTGGGGCTTGGCAGGATTTATGAAGCAAGACATTAAAGCAATAACCATAAAAGAAAGATTGAATACATTAGATGACATTAAAATTAAGAACATCTGTTTATCCAAAAAAACACTATAAAGGAAGGGAAAATACAAGTCACAAACTGGGAGAGGATATTTACAAAATGTATAATCACCAAAGGCTTATTATCAAGAATATATTAAAAGTGTTCGAAAATCAGTTAGAAAAAGAAAGAAAACACCCATACAGCAAAAGATAGAAACAGATGTTTCAAAGAATAGGAAGCATGAAAGGTGAATAAGCATATGAAAAGATTCTCAGTCCAATTAGCCGTTAGGGAATTGTAAATTAGGAACACAATGAGATTGCATTTTATAACTACTAGATAGCAAAACTTAAGAATTCCAATAATGCTGAGGCTTGAAGAGGATATTTAATAATGGGAGATCTTAAATATCATTATATGGAGTGTACCCAATTAGCCGTTAGGGAATTGTAAATTAGGAACACAATGAGATTGCATTTTATAACTACTAGATAGCAAAACTTAAGAATTCCAATAGTGCTGAGGCTTGAAGAGGATATTTAATAATGGGAGATCTTAAATATCATTATATGGAGTGT
>NW_007730704.1:101452-103304 GCF_000696425.1 Galeopterus variegatus
TGCTGAGGCTTGAAGAGGATATTTAATAATGGGAGATCTTAAATATCATTATATGGAGTGTAAATTGATGCAACTATTTTGAAAAACAATTTGACATCATCTTATAGAATTCAACTCTCACATATCCTTCTATCCAAGTTTCACTCTTAAGTTTGTGCCCTAGAAAAACTCTTACACATATATTCCAGAATACACATACAAGAACGTCCATAGTGTAATTGTTTGTAATAACAAAAACAAGCAGGCAAACAAACAAAACTGGCAGCAACCCAAGTATCCTTCAAGAGGATAAATAAATTTTATAGTATTCATACAATGGTCCATTATACTTTAAAGAAAATGTGTGAACATAGCTATAGACAACTCAAGTGAACCTTAGAAATGTAATACGATATTTTAAAAAGTCAAAGAAACTTACATATCATAGGATATAATATTATAAAGTTCTAAACAAGCTAAACTAAACATATATTGTTTAGGGAACCAAATATATGCCATGAAACTTTTAAAAAAATTAAGGGAGTACTACATCAAATATGTGATAGTGGTATCTTTGGCAGGGAGATACAGGGATGGAAAAGAGAAGGCACAAAGTATTAGAATATTCTAGTCCTTAAGTTGGGTAGTCGGTTAACATGTGTTCATTTTCTTGGTGTGCTCTGTGTTTTGTGTGTGTGTGTGTGTGTATGCTACAAATATTTTGTTATGCATGTCAGTTTTTACATAATTTTTGAATTTCTGTTTTCAGAGCTATGATGTGTTCTTTGTTCTCTCCTGTCCGTAGCATACAAAGTCAGTGTGTCCTAGAGGTGAAAGACATCTTAGAATTCATCTAGTCCAACCTCCCTTCTTCCTAATGCAGGGACACTAAGGCCTAGAGAGGGGTAGGTGCTTTGCTGAAGGTCACACAGCTGATTAGTAGAAAAGCTGGAGCCAGAACCTGGGTCTTTTGATGGAGTTTCTGTTTTGGGGTAACTCACCTCACTGAAACACCAGAATGTGAAGTCAGACGTGGGGCTGCAATACCAAATCAGCCACTTACTGTCTAGGGGATTTTAGCCAAATTACTTTGCCTTTCTGATGCTCCAGGTTATTCATTTCTCAAAGAAGCAAAAGGATAACTTTTTTTCACTGTTTATACAATGAGCGAGAGAACATATATAAGGAACCTAGCATAGTACATACAAAATGCACTAAAGAAAATATAGCAGTTATTACAACTATTATTATTTTCATTGTAGTAAAATGATTTTTAAAATGGACAAAATAAGGACTGCTCCAAAAAAAAAATAAATTCTACTGATGCTGGGGTATCCTCTATTACCTATGTCATCATGTTGTAACACAGATATATTAAAAACAAACACATACTACCTTTCTCAGGTATTAGAATCCCTCGAGAGGCCTGTAAGTAGTCACTGATTGCAGTTGCTTTATGAAAAGTAATGTGTTTTTTTTTTTTTTTTTCAAAAACTTTAGGTGAAAAGGTTTAAATCTTGGTTACAGTGTTTATTATGAACTAAAACTTGGTATTCTGCTTCTAATAACATAATTAATAGTTGTTGATTTATTTTCTTTCATTCCCCACCTTGCCTTATAAGTCCTCTACACTGTTACTGTAATACATGCTTATTTATTATAAGAAATTCAAATGGTATAGAGGGGTATGAAGAGAAAAGTAAAAGTTGCCTTCTGTTTACTTTCTTCCCCACTACTCATACAGCCCTCTTCAGAGAAACCACTGTTTCTCCACTTTGAGGATATAATTAAACTTTTTTATTATTATTATTATTATTTTTTTCTTAATTTTATTTTGTCGATATACAATGAGGTTGATTATTGTGGCCCATTA
>NW_007730704.1:105350-105726 GCF_000696425.1 Galeopterus variegatus
TTATAGCTTTATAATATAGTTTAAAGTCAGGTAGTGTTATGCCTCCAGCTTTATTTTTTTTGCTCAACGTTGCTTTGGCTATGTGTGGTCTTTTGTTATTCCATACAAATGTCTGGATAGTTCTTCCCATTTCTGAGAAAAATATCATTGGAATTTTGATGGGGATTGTATATCACTTTGGGTAGTATGGACATTTTCACTATGTTGATTCTTCCAATCCAAGAGCATGGGATATCTTTCCATTTTCTTGTGTCGTCTTTAATTTCTCTCAGGAGTGTTTTGTAGTTCTCATTATAGAGATTTTTCACATCCTTGGTTTAGCTCAATTCCTAAGTATTTTATTTTTTTGGTGGCTATTGTAAATGGGCAGGCTTTC
>NW_007730704.1:106620-107221 GCF_000696425.1 Galeopterus variegatus
TTATTCATTGTGGCAGGGGGTTTCACAGTCCACAGGTTTGACACTATTGCCTGATTAAGATGTTGCTGGGGTTCCCAATTTGGTATGGCTACCTCAGTGACTACTCCATTGGCCACTAGTGACAGGCAATTCCAAAATTGACTACCCGGAAGATGGCGGGTTGCTCGCGCTGCTCCCTCCGGTGAGTCTCAGCCTCCAGCTCCCGTGTTGCGCTCCCGCAGCGGTCTCCGCAGCCAGAGCCACCCCGGCTGCCTCTCGCCACCCCTGGCGCTCCCGGCTCCTGGTTGCGCTGCAGCTTGCTCAGTTTCTCTCTTGCTTGCGGTTCCAGTGGCACCGGGGCCGGGGAGGCGACAGCCCCCTCCCCAGCAAATACCGCAGTCGCCAGACCCCGAGTCCCGGCGGCGCAGCCGTGCTGCTGGGCCCGGCTCTGGGCGGTGGTGGCGAGGCCGGGCGCTGAGTGGTGGCCGCTCCTGGCGGCTTCTTCCCGGGGAGGATTTTGTAAATCTCACAATATGGCGCGCGCTCCAAACCTCAGTGCACATATTTTGAGAGTCCCCTTCAAGGTCTCAGCAATCCTTCAGAGCAATCCACCTGGGTAGTA
>NW_007730704.1:107624-112446 GCF_000696425.1 Galeopterus variegatus
CACCAACAGGCTTTTTGAGTTCCTCTTCTTGCTGGTGGCCGCAGGTAGCTGCTGGAGTTGTTGCTGGTTGTAGTGCTTGGGTTTATTTGTGACTGATTCTCCGCTTCACCAACAGGCTTTTTGAGTTCCTCTTCTTGCTGGTGGCCGCAGGTAGCTGCTGGAGTTGTGCTGGTTGTAGTGCTTGGGTTTATTTGTGACTGATTCTCCGCTGTGGAGTTCTTCTTGAAGCTAGGATCTGAAGAGTCGGTCCCGATCCTGGGGTCTAGTTGGTGAAGCGAATAAATGCGTCCATGGCGTCCCGCCCTACAGGTCGTCTGCTCGCAGCTCGGCGGAGGCTCCGGCTGCTCCTCGTGGGTGCCGACCCAGGCGCTGCCCGGCGGGTCCCCCCTGGTGTCTTCCTTATTTATTTGCAGAAATACAAACACCGTCAGGTAGCAGGAAGAAAGCTGGATGGTAAGCAAGTGATTCCAAAATCTTTTAGGGGAGCTCTTGGAGCCACATGCTGTGGAGTTACTATATGTCAATGATTCAGTTTTCTTGGCTGGAAAGTCCATGGTCCAGGGGGTGCATCTGGTGAGGAACTTGTTCTTGATGGTGACTCTTCACAGCAATGCAGAATGTCACATGGCAAATGGCGTTTTGGAGGCTGGGAAGTCCAAGGTCCAGGGAACACGTCTGGTGAGGGCCTTCTTCTGGGTGGTGACTCTCTATAGTAACTTGGGGTATCACATGGAGAGAATCGCAAGAGCAAGCCATATAATTAGTCTTGATATTATAAATTATTTTAACTCTTACCAATCTGTTAGGTAAAAATGGTACTTCTAATTTTTATTTTTAAAATTGATTGAGGTTTAGTATTGAAAATCCTAGCCAGAGCAATTAGGCAAGGAAAAGAAATAAAAGGCATCCAAATTGGAAAGGGAGAAGTAAAATCATCTCTGTTTGCAGATGACATGATCTAATATGCAGAAAACCCTAAAGATTTTACAAAAAACCTGTTAGAACTGATAAATTCAGAAAAGTTTCAGGATACAAAATCAACATACAAAAATCAGTTGTATGTCTACATTAACAACAAATAATCCAGAAAGGAAATTAAGAAAACAATTTTATTTATAATAGCATCAAAAGAATAAAGTACTTAGGAATAAACCTAACCAAGGAGGTGAAAGAACTACAAAACATTGCTGACAGAAATTAAAGACACAAATAAATGGAAAGACTTCCTGTGTTCATGAATTGTAAGACTTAATACTAAGATGTCCATACTGCCCAAAGTGATCTACAGATTTCAACACAATCCCTATCAAAATCCCAATGGCATTTGTTGTGGAAATAGAAAAATTCATCTTAAAATTCGTATGGAATCTCAAGGAACCATGAATAGCCAATCTTTTGAAAAAGAACAACAAACTTGTGAAAACTCATACTTCCTGATTTCAAAACATATACAAAGCTACAGTAATCAAAACACTGTAGCATTGGCGTAAAGATAATCATATGGTCCCACAGAGAGCCCAGAAATAAGCCCGTGGGTAGATGGTCAAATGGTCTTCAACAATGGTACCATGACCACTCGATGGGGAAAGGACAGACTCTTTAATATATTGCTTTGTGTTAAATGTCCCTCCAAAACTTAATTCCTACTGTAACTGTTGAGGGTTAGAAATCCTATTGTGGTAAATGAAAGGTGGAGCCTTGAAGAGGTGATTAGATTGTAGGACCTTGCAGTAGTGAATAGATTATTAATGGTGGTCAGGACATGGTTCTGAGGGATTTAATAGGGGAGCATGAAGAGTTTCTCTCTGCTCCGCCATTTCTGCCATGTGAGACTCCTGCATTGCTATAAAGCCACCACCAAAGAAGGCTCTCACCATAAGTGTTCCTTGGACTTTGGAACCCAGCCTCTGAAACTGTAAGCAATAAATTTCGTTTTCTTTATAAATCACCCACTTTCAGGTATTTTGTTATAAGCAACAGAAATGGACTAATACATATATGGTGGTGGGAAAACTGGAAAAGCCATGCACATTTATCTTATACCATGTGTTAGTCAGAGTTGTCCAGAGAAACAGAAACAATAGGATATGTGTGTGTGTGTGTATATGTATTATGGGATACATTTATACACACATATATGTTATTTGTGTGTGTTATGCAACCATGTGTTAGTCAGAGTTGTCCAGAGAAACAGAAACAATAGGATATGTGTGTGTGTGTGTGTGTATATGTATTATGGGATACATTTATACACACATATATGTTATTTGTGTGTGTTATGCAATATATACACACACACTTATGAGGGGTCTTCAAAAAGTTCATGGAAGGTTTCATATTATCTTTTAATTCAATTTTCATATGAACTTTTCAAAGTACCATCATATATGTTATTTATGTGTGTGTATGTGTGTATATATATATATATGTATATGTGTGTGTGTGTGTGTATATATATATATAATTGGAATTGGCTCACATGATTATGGAGGCTGAGAGTGTCATGATTTGCCATCTGCAAGCTGGAGGTAGGAAAGCTGGTGGCATAATGCAATGTGAGTTTGAGGGCCTGAAAACTAGGGGGCCACTGGTGTAATTGCTGGAGTCCAAAGACCTGAGAACCAAGAGTTCTGATGTCTGAGAGTAGGAGAATGAATGTCCCAGCTCAAGAAGAGAGAGAGAGAATTTGCCCTTTCTCCACCTTTTTGTTCTATTTGGCCCCTCAACAGATTGGATGATACCTGCCCACATTGGTGAGAGTGGATCTTCTTTATTCACTGTACTGATTCAAATGCTAATCTATTCTGGAAACAACCTCACAGACATACCTAGAAATAGTTTTACCAGCTATCTTAGTGTCCCTTAGCCCAGTCAAGATGATATATAAAATTAACCATCATGTACCATATACAAAAATCAACTCAAAATGAATTAAAGACCTAAATGTAAGATGTAAAACTGTAAAACTCCTAGAAGAAAACATAGGGGAAAAGCTTTATAACACTGGACTTGGCAATGATTTCTTGAATGTGACACCGAAAGCATAGGCAACAAAAGCAAAAATAGATAAATGAGACTACATCAAACTTAGAAACTTTTGTGCATCGAAGAACATAAATCAACAGAGTGAAAAGCAAAGTACTTCAACAGATATTTCTCTAAATATGATATACAAATGGTTGACAAGCATATGAAAAGGTGCTCAGCATCACTAATCATCAGAGGACTGTGGCAAATCAAAACCACAATGAGATATCACCTCACCCTTTGCAATGACTCTATCATAAAAATAAAAAATAAAAAACAAATCTTGGTAAAAATATGGAGAAATTGGAACCCTTGTGCACTATTGCTAGGATTGTAAAATGCTTTAACTGCTGTGGAAAACAGTATGGAGGTTCCTAAAAAAATTAAAATAGAACCACCAGTTCTATTGGTGCATATGATTACTACATATGATCCAGCTATCCCACTTCTGGTATATTTCCAAAAGAATTGAAAGTAGGGTCTCAAAGAGATATTTGCACACACCCATGTTCACAGCAGCATTATTTACAGTAGCTAAGAGGTAGAAGCAACCCAAAGGTACATCAGTGGGTGAATGGATAGACAAGATGTGGTATACACATGCAATGGAATATTATTCAGCCTTAAAAACGAAGAAGATCCTGTCACATCCTACAAGATGGATGAACCTTAGGGACATTATGCTAAGCAAAATAAGCCAGTCACAAAAAGGTAAATACTGTATGGTTCCAATTATGTGAATGACCTAATGTAGTCATATTCATAGAAACAGAAAGAATGGTGGTTACCAGGGGCTAGCCAGTCACAAAAAGGTAAATACTGTATGGTTCCAATTATGTGAATGACCTAATGTAGTCAGATTCATAGAAACAGAAAGAATGGTGGTTACCAGGGGCTGGGGGAGGGGAGAAAGATGAGTTGCTTTTTAATGGGTATAGAGTTCAGATTTGCAAGATGAAAAAGTTCTGGAGATCTGTTTCACAACAACGGGATATTTAATACTACTAACCTGTAAATTTAAGAATGGTTAAGATGATAACTTATATGTTGTGTGTTTTTTACCACAGTAAAAAAATAGGAATGCTGCTATCTGCACTCGCATGTTTATCACTGCTTAGTTCACAATAGCCAAGATTTGAAACCAACTTAAATGTCCATCAGTGGATGATTAGATCAAGAAAATGTGGTATATATATACACACACACACACACAATGGTATACTACTCATCCATAAAAAGGGAATGAAATTCTGCCATTCACAGCAACATGGATGAGGTTGAAGGAAATTATGTTAGATGAAATAAGCCAGGCACAGAAAGAGAAATACTGCATGTTCTCACTCATGTGGAAGCTAAAAAAGTTGATCTCATAGAAGTAAAAAAGTAGAATAGTGGTTACTAGAGACTGGTAAGGGCAGAGGGGAGAGGAGAAAAACAGAGGGGCGGTCAATGGATACAAAATTGAAAGGAGAAAGGAAGAATAAGCTCTAGTGTTTGTAGCAATATAGGGAGACTACAGTCAACAACAAATTACTGCAATAACTTCAAGTAGCTAACTGAGAGGAGTTTGAATATTCCCAACACAAAGAGGTGATAAATGTTTGAGGTGATGGATATGGTGAATACCCTGATATGAGCATTGCACACTGTATAAATGTACCCAAATATCACGTTGTACTCCATAAGCATATACAATTATCATGGGTCAATTAAGAAAAAAGAAAAAGAAAAAAAGTTCAGAGACAGAAGTATATGAGAAGTTACCAGACACCGGGGGGGGGGGGGGGGGGGGGGG
>NW_007730704.1:113446-118121 GCF_000696425.1 Galeopterus variegatus
GGGGAGGGAGGGGGGGACGGAAGGAATAATGAGAAGTTATTGCTTAATAAGCACAGAGTTTATGTTTAAGATGATGAAAAAGTTTTGGAAATAGATGGAGGTAGTGGTTACACAGTATTGTGAAAGTTATTAATTCCACATAATTGTATGTTTAAAATGCTTAAAATGGCAATCCTTATGGTATTTTTTTAAATTCAAGACTAATTTATTCTCAAATTTTGCCAACACAGAAGGAAATAATTTCCTTGAAGAAAAGTACATTAAATAAATCTTTCAATTCACTTTAACATCTTTTGGTTGAAACTTCAACTGTAATTCCAGTTGCAATTCCAAAACTTCAGCTATAATGCTCGTATTCTCAGTGCTAATTCTTAAACCTCATCCTGTATTTTAAGATAACCTTTTCCCTCTCCTTGGGCCAAACCAAGATAATCCAAATACAGTAAAAAAATAGTTTGGGATCTTGAGTTCTAGGCCGTTCAAAACCTCTGCCAAAAGATTATATTTACCTCCAGAATACAGTGGCAGAACAACCTAATAATCCAACAGCCAAGGATAATCCAGCCGGCAAGAGCTCGCGAGTCCTCCCCTCATTGCAGAGGGAGGCTGTGAGGCGAGGTCCTGCAGCTGTCCCTAGCCAGCGGCGGTGCACCCAGGCGACTGGAGCGCACGGTCCTGCCTAGGTGGAGAGGACGAGGCTGGAGGTAGGTGCGTAGACCTCGGAGCCAATGTGGAAAGAGCGGCTGTGAGGCTGCAAACACATTGGGTGCTCTCTGCACCTGAGGAGGTGACACGCTGCCACACCCGTGATGTCCCAGGTCCCAGAACCCGTATCTGCACTCTTTTCTGACGGGCTGCACGGCACGGAGCTAAGCCCACATCCTTCCTGGCCTCTGCATCTTGACCTCGATCGAGGCCGCAAGGGCCGCTCATTCTGGCCAGTGCTCGCGTCGGATTTTCCCAGGTCAAGTCACTTCAGGGCTCAGGTTCCCGCGGGCACCCCCACTTCCGCCTCTTTTCCGCGGGGGAGCACACGCAGGCGCGCTTGGCTGGGACGGCTCCCTTCCCCCCGCGGCACCTCACCTCCAGGGCTCCTGCCGCGAGAGCCCCCAGCACCACCCACCGGACGCCGATGCCAGACCCTTGGGCTCCAGTGCCCCGCAGGGCGGCGTGGGCTACGACCCGAGTCACTTGGGCCGAGCAGCGCCCCTGGGAGAGCGCTGCTGCTGCCTGCCCCACAGGCAAAGACAGAAGGTCGGGGGCTCGGGGGTGGGGGGTCGGGGGCTAGTTTGGGCCCGGTGTTTCGGAGGATCAGGGTCTTGGGGTGCTGGTTGGACCGGGAGCTCCTAGGTAGGGCTGTGCGCTACCACCACGTAGCCGCCGCTTCCCGGAGAGCAATCCTTAGTGTATATTACCACAATTTAAAAAATATGAATGAGATTGAGTATCTTATGTTTATTGTCCATTGGTATGTTTCTCTGAACTTTTAAAATATGATTTTTTTCTATAGAAAAAATGCCTTTTAAAGACATATAGAATAAACTTCAATTATAATAAAAATACTCTAAAGTTATATGTACATATTGCTGAACTGTCACTGTGAGACAGTTGGAATTTTCTGAAAATGGATGACAGTTGATATGCATTAAACATATTATCATTAGTGGTATCATTTGCTGACTGTAGTCTCTAGTATATTTCTTGTATTTTTTGTTGTTATATATTCACTTACAGAAAGAACATTGCAGGGCAAATATCAGGTCGAGACTCTCTTAACAGAATCCAGGGGTTTTTCCATCTCTCTGAGCCGTTTCTGCAGCTGAAGCATTTTTATGATTGCTTTAGTTTTTTTACTTGGTGTATTAGTCAGTTTTTGTGTTGCTATAGCAATACCTGAGACTGGGTAATTTATAAAGAACAGAGGTTTATTTGGCTCATGATTCTGGGACAGCTGCATCTGGCCCAGGCCTCAGGCTGCTTCTACTCATGGTGGAGAGCAGCAGGCAGCCAGCGGGTACAAGCAGATCACATGGCAAGAGGAAGCAAGAGAGAGAGGGGAGGTGCCAGGGTCCTATAAACAACAAGTTCTCCCGGGGAACTAATATAGGGAGAACTCACTCACTATCCCCATCCCCCAGGGAGAGCATTAATCGGGGGCTAGTTTGGGCCCGGTGTTTCGGAGGATCAGTGTCTTGGGGTGCTGGTTGGACCGGGAGCTCCTAGGTAGGGCTGTGCGCTACCACCACGTAGCCGCCGCTTCCCGGAGAGCAATCCTTAGTGTATATTACCACAATTTAAAAAATATGAATGAGATTGAGTATCTTATGTTTATTGTCCATTGGTATGTTTCTCTGAACTTTTAAAATATGATTTTTTTCTATAGAAAAAATGCCTTTTAAAGACATATAGAATAAACTTCAATTATAATAAAAATACTCTAAAGTTATATGTACATATTGCTGAACTGTCACTGTGAGACAGTTGGAATTTTCTGAAAATGGATGACAGTTGATATGCATTAAACATATTATCATTAGTGGTATCATTTGCTGACTGTGGTCTCTAGCATATTTCTTGTATTTTTTGTTATATATTCACTTACAGAAAGAACATTGCAGGGCAAATATCAGGTCGAGACTCTCTTAACAGAATGCAGGGGTTTTTCCATCTCTCTGAGCCGTTTCTGCAGCTGAAGCATTTTTATGATTGCTTTAGTTTTTTTACTTGGTGTATTAGTCAGTTTTTGTGTTGCTATAGCAATACCTGAGACTGGGTAATTTATAAAGAACAGAGGTTTATTTGGCTCATGATTCTGGGACAGCTGCATCTGGCCCAGGCCTCAGGCTGCTTCTACTCATGGTGGAGAGCAGCAGGCAGCCAGCGGGTACAAGCAGATCACATGGCAAGAGGAAGCAAGAGAGAGAGGGGAGGTGCCAGGGTCCTATAAACAACAAGTTCTCCCGGGGAACTAATATAGGGAGAACTCACTCACTATCCCCATCCCCCAGGGAGAGCATTAATCCTTTCNGCAGGCAGCCAGCGGGTACAAGCAGATCACATGGCAAGAGGAAGCAAGAGAGAGAGGGGAGGTGCCAGGGTCCTATAAACAACAAGTTCTCCCGGGGAACTAATATAGGGAGAACTCACTCACTATCCCCATCCCCCAGGGAGAGCATTAATCCTTTCCTGAGGCACCTGCCCCCATGACTCAAACAGCTTCCAACACTGCCATTTTGGGGATCAGATTTGCCCATGAGTTTTTTTTTTTTTGGGGGGGGGACACGTCCAAACTCTATCACTTGGTTTATATAGGGGGAAAAGCGTTTTTTTCCTAATTTAATGAAAAGTGTGGGCCCTACAGTCAGACAAACCCGGTTGTAGAGCTAGGGCTAGGTCTCACAGACCCCTCAGCCCGTTCACGAACTGAGCCCGTTCACAAATGTTTCACACGCAGGTCTACAAGCTAGGTAACAAGAAAAAGGTCCTTGGAGCCATGGCTGAAGAAAAAATAGTCTTTATTTCCAGATGGGATCTCTGCTGATCAGCAGTTCAGAGCCTTTCCTTCACACACAGTGAAGAGCGCACAAAAATAGAAACAAGCTAAAAATATAGGTCAGGCATGGCACTAACTCCACCCCCACACAACTTGTTTACAAAGAATGTGCTGCACCACACCCAACCAGAGGGAAATGAGGGGGCCTGACTAAACTACTTCATTTTCCTCACACCTGGTGATTCTGTTAGAGAACCTTAGAGACATTCTTGGATTGTCACAGTTGGAAATCATTTTTTTCTCCTCAGATTTCTCATTTACTTCATATTATTTTCTTGGAATAATGTAGAAGGAAAGTTCCTTGGGGGCAGGAATTAAGATTTTTATTTTCTTTTGCCTTCTTTACTGTTTTCCACTGAGAAACTACTTAATAAACATGATGAATTTACTTATTTAAAGAAAAATTAGGGGTCATAGGTGAAGTCCATGGGGCACTTTGGAAGGAAGATTTTATACTAAGACCAAATGTAAAACTTCAAATTTGTCCTCAGTACTTTCTCCTAACAGACACGGTTAAAACACCTAAAGTGTTGGGTGCCTAAAATCAATATTGTTTTCTTTTTGAAAAATCATTAATAATTGAGGTAATTTGCAGATTTTTTTGAGTTCTGTACCATACATTCAGACATGTTTCTTATAATAATAATCTCAAAGATTCTTTCAGTTGGTCTCATGAAAGTCCTCATTTTCTTGTTTCTTGTCAGGTTATTCTGGACTTTATGAAGCCATTGAAAGTTGGGATTTCCAAAAAATTGAAAAGTTGGAAGAATATAGGTCACTTTTAAAACGTTTACAACCAGAATTTAAAACAAGCATTAATCCAACAAGTATTCTTCCTGAAATATCTGAATGTTTAATTAATCAGGAATGTGAAGAAATTATACAGGTAAGTTAATATAAAATACTAAATATGGGGGAATAATTGGAACATAGGAAATGTCTTCTGTTTTAGACCTCAGAAAGATAATTGAGACCCACAAAAATCCTCATATCTAAGGCATAAGTACCTAGAATAGTACTTTTAGTGTGAATTGGGTAATTTTTCTGTTACAAAATTTTTTTTCAGCTTTGCCCTATTTTCAGTTAAAATTATTACTTTTGCGAATTATATTTTATGCAAAT
>NW_007730704.1:118144-120726 GCF_000696425.1 Galeopterus variegatus
AGTACCTAGAATAGTACTTTTAGTGTGAATTGGGTAATTTTTCTGTTACAAAATTTTTTTTCAGCTTTGCCCTATTTTCAGTTAAAATTATTACTTTTGCGAATTATATTTTATGCAAATTTAAATAAAATTGAACAGTTCAGCAAATGAAAAGAAAAAGTCTATGTACTCTAGCAGTTAAACATTTAAGGCTCTAGACATGGATAAATTTTGTTAGAATCCCTGATCAAACACTTATTAGCTGTGTGATCTTGGGGTAGTTACTTAGCCTCTCTAAGCATCTGTTTCTTCATGCATAAAATGGGAATAATAATAGTACGTTATTAATATGGTATTTTAAGAGTTAAATGAGATAATATATGTAAAGTGCTTACGTATGCCTGGCATATAGTATGTGCACAATAAATTTTAGTTATTATGATTAATAAAAATCATGTAAATCCCTCTACCTTGAAAAAAAACATTTGTTTATATTTTGTTACACCCTTCTGAATATTGCTGTATGTCAATATATCTATATTGTGAATGGTTGTCAGATTGATTAGTTATTTTCCTAATATCACTGATGATCATAGGTATAAGAACTCAGGAGGTGAGAAGTCTTGGCTTTACGTAGTGGTATCACATGAAAAGGACAAGGAAAGAGTAACTCGAAAGACTGTGTTAGAGGGTGCAAAATGGTCATGAATAAGACCCATTGAGCCATAATGTGCAGTGATTTTTAAACCAGATAGTACTTGAATTGACATTTACTCAGTAAAAATTCATAGAAGGAAAACTTTGAAATAATTGATAAATAAGTTGCAGTTGCTTTGCTTAGGTTTGCTCCAATATGGGGATGATGGCAGGTGCAGAGAAGATGGTTGAATGCCTTCTCAGATCAGACAAGGAGAACTGGCCTAAAACTTTGAAACTTGCTTTGGAGAAAGAAGAGAGCAAGTTCAGTGAACTGTGGACTTTAGAGAAAGGTAGGATATCCCAAGGAAGAGCTCTGAAGGGAGAAGGGGGAGGGTCTGAAAACATGCTGTGTCCTCCTCATGGTTCCACATAAGGATTCCCTCATTCCTACCCATTTTCTACTTACTGTGAGAAATGTTCTTCCCTTCCATACCCAGGGCTGCATTTCTACTGAGAGACTAGCATAAAGTTGAATTCTGGGAGGAAGGTAGCTTCTTGCCTATGTAATAGTTTGATTGTATATAACCCCTAAAAATGGATCAGGGCAAACTGCTGTTATCCAGAATTAGCCCATTGGGCCCAAAGGACTTGGGGAAGGCAGAATCTGAGCTCCCAGAGAAATAGCTTGAGAATTCTAGAGTTAAATGTTCAAACTCCAGGATTTGCCCTCTTTTCAAAGTAGAATCCTGATAGATATTGCCTGGTTCCCTCTCCTAGAAGCCATCTGGAACTAAACCAGAACAGGGGTGAATGAAGAATTTGTTGTGACTAGGTGTCTGAGCCATCATTTGATTTAAACTAACATCTTCTCAGAGCATTGTTTCAAAGGCTGAGTTTGGTAAATGTCTGATTATCCGGTCTTAGCTTTGCCTAGGCTTCTAAGATCATAAGTTGTTCCAGAAACTATATAAATACACATCTGATTTCCTGGGTCAGGGTTCAGTCAGGAATGGAAGATGTGAATGTCTGCTGAATCATGCTTTTATTCTTTAGTGTGCATGTGAGTCCCTTGGAGATCTTGTTAAAATGCAGATTCTGATTCAGTAGGGGCTTTAGATTTACATTTCTAACAAATTTCTGAAGTTGCTGGTCCATGTTCTACACTTAGAGTAATGTAGTCTTAAATGACATTGGAGTTCAAATTCCAAATTGGAATTTCAAACTCAAAATGATTCTTTTAATTGTTTTAAAAGGTGAAGGGGAGTGGTTGTGAGAAATCTTAATGGAAGTTTAAAATGTTAGTGTTGTGACCTCTTTCTGGGGCTTTCACCATCAAAACTATCATCAGATTATGTTCAGATTCTAAGATGTTTTTTGGCCTCATAAAGGTGAAAAAGATGTTGAAAGTAAAGATCTTGAGGATGATGAAATGGAAACTTCTGACGTGCAGATTTTCTACCAGGAAGATCCAGAATTCCAGAACCTTAGTCAGAACTCATGTCCACCTTCAGGTACCCAGCACTGTTTATTCTTTACCAAATGATGCTCTTCAGGTGTTTTGTGTGGGCACATGTTTTTCAGTGCCAGCTGTCACAGCCTTAACAAAAAGGTTTTAAGAAAACTTAAGAAAGAAAAGAGAATTTATGTTAAAATAGATACTTTTTCTATAATTGAAAATGTCATTCTCTCCTTCCATAGTGGCTTCTTCTGCTTTATCTTCTTCTTCTTTTTTTTAGTCTTTTATCACTAAGAAAGTATGTGCGTGTCTACATTGGAAATGCAAAGAGAGTCCTCGCAGAAACTCAATGTGTATGAAATCAGCCTTGCTTCTGAAAGAAATACTTCTACTATTTTTGAGCCACTTGCTCAATTTCCTTTTAAGATCCTAGAGCTGCCATTCAAGTTGATGAAGTTGTGCACTGCATAGAAGTGCCCATAAAACTTAAAGTTTGAGTGGGGGCTGA
>NW_007730704.1:121422-121968 GCF_000696425.1 Galeopterus variegatus
TTGATGAAGTTGTGCACTGCATAGAAGTGCCCATAAAACTTAAAGTTTGAGTGGGGGCTGAGATCCAGTCTGTGCTGTTTGCCAAACAGTGTTCTATGGGGTTGTGTTCCCCAAGAAAAGCTCCTTTTTCTCATTCACACAAAGGCACTATGTAAGTTAGCTGTGGCCCTATAATGCCCCCTTATGTTTCTAAAAGCATATTTTCATGACTGTTTTATGATACAGAAAGTTGTATAATGTGCCATAATAAAATGTTATTTATAAAAGGATATCAGGAAGGAAATTAGGATTAATAATGAGTAGTGTCAGAAGAAAAATGTGATTTTAGAATAACAGCACAAAAAGAAAATTTACAGATTTCTTTTGCAACTGAATGATAAAATTTTTGTCATTCCAGAATAAAATCAATGAGTACAGGTTGCTTAAAATTTTTCTGACATGTAGAGATTCTTACCTGTCTTCTAAGTGAGGTTAACTCATTTAACCTTTTAGAAGTTCTCCCTTTCTTCAGAATGGGTAGGCTAGACTCATTAGATGATTTCCAAA
>NW_007730704.1:121978-124112 GCF_000696425.1 Galeopterus variegatus
TGTTGTTTTGTTTATGTACCATTGCCTTTAACCAGTTTAGTTTCTCTTTATTAGGCTTCCACGATTGTTTAACCTAGAAATCTTTATGTATGGTTTTTGTTTTTTCCCATACTTGCCATAGATACTTTGTCATTGAGAGAGTTCTGTACTTCAAATCAATGGAGAAGCTGGACTGGTTAAAAGAGACAAGCTTCCAAACTTTCTCAAATGAGGCCCTTCCTGCTAGAGTCAGAATTTGTGTCCATGGGACTGTAGCTGTTGCAGTGATTCCTCAGTGCAGTGACTGTGGTATTTTGTTACTTTTGCATTCCAGAAGTGTCTCGTAATAACTTGGATAGACCATTGAAAGCAAGAAGTTATCAACTAGAGCTTGCTTTGCCTGCTAAGGAAGGAAAAAACACAATAATATGCGCTCCCACTGGTAAGCCAGTTGCTATTACTTTTGTGAGTATAATTTGTTTCTCTGCTTCCTTTTTTTTCTTTTATCGAATACTGGGACAAAATGGGCAAGTTTGGTGTCTCCTTGTTCCTTTTGTCTTTTGAGAAATTACCGTATTAATATAGCCTCAATATATTTTAAGGGACATGAGAAGGGAAAGAAAAATGCCCTCTTTTTAAATTAATTAATTAATTAGTTAATTAATTTTAAAGGGGTGTCATGTGAAGAGATTACTTTTACCCAATGAAAAATACCCTCTTTTAGTTTGCTTTTGGTCTTGGCTGTTTGGATGCATGTTACGTAGGAAATAGCCCGATATTTTTTAGTCAGAGTGTAAATTCTGCAGTTGTTAACCCATCTAAATTATCAATTTGCTGGTCAGCCCATTGGTATTAGAAGAGCCCAAAATAAATACCTTCTACAGAAATATTAGTTACATGTGAGTTAGTTACATTTTACACTTTTTTTCCTTATATGTTAAAAGGTTGTGGAAAAACCTTTGTTTCACTTCTTATATGTGACCATCATCTTAAAAAATTTCCACAAGGACAAAATGGGAAGGTTGTCTTTTTTGCTAATCAGATCCCAGTGTATGAACAGCAGAAATCTGCGTACTCAGAATATTTTGAACGATATGGGTAAGTATATCAGTCCAGCTTCTTTTTCTCTAGCTTCATGTAATTGATGTGTTTTCTGTTTTATTTTTGAAAAGCCATCATTAAAACAATTTTATAATAGATTTAGCTTTTACATAACCGAGACGTAATTTCTTCAAGGATTCAACTCTTTTTTTGTTAGATATACCAGGAAGCCTAAACTTCCCTATTTTACTCGTGTAGAGTGAATAAATGACTTGAGATATTAATTTAACATTTAAATGGTACATTTAACTTCTTTAATGATTTTATAATTTATTTGATATTACTCTTTCAAGTACACACCTCTCAGTGAATAATTATATGAATATATTATTAATATTTATTATTTATTATTAATAATTAATTAACATATACTGCTATAAATTATAACTACCTTGCATTTATTTATCACCATGTGTTAGTCTCTGTACTAAGGGCTTAACTTGTCTCCAGTTGTATTCCTTTTGGACTTTAGCGAGAACTTAAATCAACTGATGTTCTAATCTAGTGTTTTATCTCTGTGGTTGCTCATTTACATTGTGGCTGATAATAGGGAATTCTGTCATTTCCTAGGTACAGAGTTGCAGGCATTTCTGGAGCGACAGCTGAGAATGTGCCAGTGGCACAAATTGTTGAGAACAGTGACATCATCATTTTAACTCCACAGATTCTTGTGAACAACCTTAAAAATGGAACTATTCCATCACTGTCTGTCTTTACTTTGATGATATTTGACGAATGCCACAACACCAGTAAACAACACCCATATAATATGATCATGTTCAATTATCTAGATCAAAAACTTGGAGGATCTTCAGACCCACTGCCCCAGGTATCGCCAAATCAGATGAATTCCTCTGAGGAGCTATAATTATCCTAAATCCTATTTACTTACTGTTGTGGCCACATTGAGGATGTTCTTCTTAGGTTCTAAGTCCATATTGTACTATTTACTGATTAATTTTGATTCATTCATTAACAAATATGTATTATGTGCCTCCATGTGCCATGTGTGGTTCTGGGCACTGGGGATACAAATATGAAAAGACATAGCCCT